>NC_052501.1:55732310-55859653 GCF_016617805.1 Bactrocera tryoni | reverse complement strand
AGCATTGCCTGAAACGTATGCTAGGCAGACAATGCTGATTTGGTATTTTGGTGGTTTGCGTTTCGAGTTAACTTATATATTTAATTCATCTGTTTTCTACTTCTTTCTTTACCATAGAAATAATACCAAGGACTTTATGGATATTTGCGTTACGCATGTACACGTGATTGTTTTAAGCATTTTTAATTGGAACCTTTGTATTATATCAATATTAGTTGCACAGGTCGTACCCCACAGTTTAATGCCATACATCTAAATCGGCTTTATGACCGCACTTTGTTGGATGTTGTCTAAGCTAAGTTTGGAGTTTTTATTTAAAAGCAAATTTAAATTTGCAGCTCTTATCATATTCAAGTTATTTTACTAGATATATGTTTTTTCTACGTAAGTCTTCTATCTAGGTGAATACCAAGATAAGTTAGTTCATTCGCTTGGGGTACCAAAATATTGTTAATTTTTACTGCCGGACACCTTTTTGGGCTTAGCGAAAACATAACATGCTTACACTTTTGTTCATTCACATTTATTATAAATATATGCCAGTTGGCTCGGCATTCTTCGACAAACCTTAAGTGCTATGCTAATATTCTTGATGCTGATGATTTGTTACGGCTCACTAAGGCTGTGTCATCGGCAGAAGTTGATGTTAACCCTATGTGTTTACATACATTTGTATAGAAATACGTGTTATATTTTGATGTTGTAGCTACTAATCGTGATGGGATGTTGAGTGAACGACCGAAAAAGGATTCAAAAGCCAAACGACAAGATAGATGTTTGATGACATTGGGATTGTTCATATGATTTTCGATATTGAGCGTTGCCAATGTTCTCGATAAACTGTAAAGAAAAGTGCGTCGTGCATCCTTTTTATCTAGATGGTGGATTTCTTTGCAAACTACGAAAGCAGCCAATCCCATCCCGTCCAACAAGTTGCAAAAAATTGCAAATGTTCATCGTTTCGTTGGCCGTTTTGTAGTGTAATGGGTAACCATCTGATCCATGCAGTCAACGCCGGCCTTTAGAAATCAAATTGACTGCCTTGTTCTTTTTCGGAACATAGCTACAAATCGAAACGAAATTATCGTAAAACTCGAAAAGAGTAGAAAGCAACGGACGAGGTGGATTTTTTTTCAATTCTTCGGGTAAACACTTCTTATTGGCGGGGATAAAATTATCTGGGTCCCCTAATAGATACGGGTTAATTAGTGTTATTAGGATTAGTGCTGCGGTTATGATAACAAATCCTGCAATGTCCTTGCATGAGAAGTAGGGGTGAAAGGGGATTTTGTCAATATTAGAATTTAGTCCAATGGGGTTATTAGACCCTTTGTGGTGGAGAAAGAGTACCGACGAAAGCAAGTCCAATGGGAGCCAATCGTTTGGCTCCTGTCAGTGTTGTGAAAAAGTTGTCAGCTACTATTGTTCTGCCGGTGTGTACCGTTTCACAAGTTTGAGCAATACATTTTCTCCTTGGTTCCCTTCCGCTCTCATCCTTTTTTCACGCGTCAATAACTTGAATCGTTTGAGTGGCATCGCAATAACAATGCCAATAAATGCATCAAGTTCGGTGCTAGTGAAATCCACCCAAACTTTAATTTTTGAGGTTAGATTTTCTGCAATCCATTTTGCAAATTGGTCTCTTCCATAACGATTTGTTTGACTGATGATAATGAATGAAATATTGGTAGTAAAAAACTGTTTGAATACCTCAATGGAAACAGAGTTTTGTTGCTTCAGTCCAGGCCTAAAGCGCATAATATTGCGTGTACGAGTACGAATTGCTTCATAAGGCTCTTTTCTCCATTCTGTCCCATCTTTACTGTAGTAAGAACTTTCAGTAGCAGCTGGAGTTTCACGCTCTTTTTCTTCTACTCCATCGATTACTTCCTCTTCGTCGCTATCTAATATTTCATTCGGCTCGATTTCATTTTCAATATCCGATGCATCTTCAAATGGCACATAATGGACATCTCTATCATCGTCATCGCTTTCGAATAGATCCACTTCCTCACGCACAACATCATTATTTCCATTTTGAATGTCATTTACCAATGCTGATGTTAAGCGATAATAAAAATCTGCACTGATGTTTCTAGAACGTAATTGTGTATTATAAACATATTCCACTTCATCATTCATTATTATAACCAAAGCGAACAGAATAATAAAAAACAAGCTGAGAACTGGCGCAAAATATGCGTATTTTCACAGTAATATGTTGTGCGTTCAACTATCTGTCATCAACTGACTTGCATAATACAAAAGAGTACAGAAAACGAATTCATTAGAGAGAGAGAAGAAGAATACTGAGCAAAAATAAACCAGTGGTCGGCATGAGAGGATCTGTCACTGTGTTGGCGAGCACGAAAAAAAAGTAGCCCAGTGAGAAATTGCAATTAAATTTAAGCAAATTTTATAAATAATTATTAGTATAATGAAAATTAACAAAATGTCTTTTAAGGATATTATTCCCTATTATCTTTAAAAGACTTAGAACATAAAAGGCATTGCATGGCACCAAAGGCATTTAGAATCGTAAAATATTTCTCGCAGGGCATATTTGGTTTTGCGGTATAGTCCTACGTGATGTTAATTCGTTGCTGGCTCGACAACGACTGAACGATAGAGCGTAAGCGTACGTGTGAAGTTAGTTTGCACAATTGTGCTAAGAAATGCCGACCGCTGAAATAAACACACAAAATCCTGGTTTTGTTTGTAAACACACTCTTCTTTTGACTGTTTCCCTCTTTTTCTCTTCTTTCGCACGAACAAGTCGAGCGCAAAGAGCTCGCTATAGACCCGAATTAACATATTTATGCATGTGAGTATGTTTATATGAGTGCTAGATAAACCTACAAACCAATTTGGACATGTAATGAACATGAAAACAGATAAATCAACCGTGCGAAGTGATAGAAATATACCAAAGTTCATATATTTTCATACAAAACACCATTGGTCTCGCTCGTCACTAAGGTGTACGAGTAATAAAGAGTCCTCTTTGATAATAACACTTTTACAAATATTTTGGTAAGACAGGGTAGAAGACTGATTGGTCTGTATGAAGACAGCTGTGCTAAGTCTTTTCAAGGTTTATCTACCAAGACAATCTGCGACTTTTTCCACGAATTAGGATAGTATCCGAGATTAAGAATTGCATTAAAGAGCAAAGAGAGCACTTCTTCATCAATATCTGGTAACTTAGTTAGCATTTTTGGGGTAATATTATCATGTCCTGGTGATTTTTTTGGGTTAAGTTCTTTTATTATTTTTAGAACGTAAAGTCTTAAAAGGGAGGATGGGGTCATGTGTAGAAGTTCACGCAAGTGAGGAAAGTTCTCTGATCGCCATTCACTTGGGAGTGGCCAGCTCACGACTTCCGGTCTTTGGCCAAGTATACTCTGGGTAGCCTAAGAACATCCGTTTGAAGGCGAGCTAAAGTGAGAAGGCAAAACAAACCTTACATAGGGTTGTGCGCGGGGTTTGGAACCCTCCACGTAAGAAAACACCCCCAATGAAAAATAACAACCATGTTCGGATGAGAGACCCCCCTTTTGATAAAGACCATGGCAAACGAAATAAGAACTACGAATTGAGGGCATGCACCCGGAATGTCTGATCCCTTAATTGGGAAGGTGCTGCTGCTCATCTGGTTGATGTCCTCGTGAAATTAAAGGCTGACATCACCGCCGTCCAAGAAATGCGATGGACGAGACAAGGACTGAGACGAGTAGGTCTTTTTGGCATTTACTACAGTGGCCATATAAAGGAGCGCAAGTTTGGTGTGGGATTTGTAATGGGAGGTAGACTCCGTCGCCGAGTACGATTCATCCTTCAGTATATTCAGCCCCCACGACAAAACATCCAAAAATGGGTTGAGGTTGATCGACTTCGCCGGGGCCCGAAATATGGTTATCTGTAGTACTAGATCCCAGCACAAGAAAATACATCAAGCTACCTGGCTGTCTCCGGATCGGAAAGCCACCATCCAGATCGATCATACTGTGATCAGATAGAAGACACGTCTGTAGTGTTCTAGGCGTTCGTACGCTTCGAGGTCCTAACATCGACTCGGCCCATTATCTTGTTGCAGCCAAGATTCGCACCCGCCTCTGTGTAGCAAAAAACGCACGTCAACAAACACAAGGAAGGTTTGACGTCGAGAAGCTGCAATCACAACAGACAGCCGAACGATTTTCTACTCGGCTTGCACTTCTCCTCTCTGAGAGCACTCGTCAAGAACTTGGTATAAGGGAACTGTGAGACGGCATTTCAAACTCCTTACGTACAGCTGCAACCGAAACCATTGGTTTTCGGAAAGTGCAAAAGAACAGCTGGTACGACGAGGAGTGCCGTGTCGCAGCGGAGAGAAAACAGGCTGGCTACCTCGCAACGTTGCGATCGACCACAACACGTGCGGGATGGGATAGATACCGAGAGTTGAAAAGGGAAGCGAGACGCATTTGCAGACAGAAAAAGAAAGAGGCCGAAATGCGTGAGTACGAAGAGCTTGATAAGCTGGTCGACAGGGGTAATGCTCGAAAATTCTACGAAAAAATGCGGCGGCTTACAGAAGGTTTCAAGACCGGAGCATACTCTTGTAGAACCCCCAAAGGTGATCTAGTGACCGATGCCCAGAGCATACTTAAATTATGGAGGGAACACTTCTCCACCCTGCTGAATGGCAGTGAACGCACAACGCCAGGAGAAGGCGAACCCGATTCCCCAATCGATGACGATGGAGCAGACGTTCCATTGCCCGACCATGAAGAAATTCGAATAGCAATTACCCGCCTGAAGAACAACAAAGCGGCGGGGGCCGATAGATTGCCGGCCGAGCTTTTCAAACACGGCGGCGAAGAACTGATAAGGAGCATGCATAAGCTTCTTTGTAAAATATGGTCGGACGAAAGCATGCCCAACGATTGGAATTTAGGTGTGCTATGTCCAATCCATAAAAAAGGTGACCCCACAATCTGCGCCAACTACCGTGGGATTAGCCTCCTCAACACCGCATATAAGGTTCTATCTAGCGTATTGTGTGAAAGATTAAAGCCCACCATCAACAAACTGATTGGACCTTATCAGTGTGGCTTTAGACCTAGCAAATCAACAACCGACCACATATTCACCATGCGCCAAATCTTGGAAAATACCCGTGAAAGCAGAATCGACACACACCACCTCTTCGTCGACTTCAAAGCTGCTTTCGACAGAACGGAAAGGAGCTGCCTTATGCCGCGATGTCTTAATTTGGTATCCCCGCAAAACTAATACGGCTGTGTAAGCTGACGTTGAGCAACACCAAAAGCTCCGTCAGAATCGGGAAGGACCTCTCCGAGCCGTTCGATACCAAAACGAGGTTTCAGACAAGGCGACTCGCTATCGTGCGAATTCTTAAATCTGCTGCTGGAGAAAATAATTCGAACCGCAGAACTTAATCGAGCAGGTACAGTCTTTTATAAGAGTGTATAGCTACTGGCATATGCCGATGATATTTATATCATCGGCCTCAATACCCGCGCCGTTAGTTCTGCTTTCTCCAGACTGGACAAGGAAGCAAAGCAAATGGGTTTGGCAGGTCACTACTGACAGACATAACTTTGAAGTTGTAGATAATTTCGTCTATTTAGGAACCAGTATAAATACCACCAACAATGTCAGCCTGGAAATCCAACGCAGGATTACTCTTGCCAACAGGTGTTACTTCGGACGACGAACAAAAAACAAACTTTATAAGTCACTCATTATTCCCGTCCTGCTATATGGTACAGAGGCTTGGACGATGACAACAACTGATGAGTCGACGTTGCGAGTTTTCTAGAGAAATGTTCTGCGAAAGATATATGGTCCTTTGCACTTTGGCCACGACGAATATTGCATTCGATGGAAGAAGCTGTACGAGATATACGTCCGAATGGACGAAAACACTCCAGCTTTGAAAGTATTCGACGCAGTACCCGCCGGGGAAGCAAAGGAAGAGGAAGACCTCCACTCTGTTGGAAGGACCACGTGGAGAAGGACCTGGCTTCGCTTGGAATAGGAAGGAACTGGCGCGCTGTTGTTAACTCGGCTATAATCGGTGTCAACGCCAGTAAAAAAGAAGAAGAAGTCTTAAAAGACTCGAATGACTCGTAAGCTAACATTTTTTATTTTTTTTGTTTTTACAAACCATCTTCATTGAATTCCGTTCAAAGTGATTCAGGCCATTTTTCATTTCATGCAACGGTTAAGTCAGCTATAATATATAATATAAGCCAACCATAAGGGCGTAAAACAAAATTTTTGTGCTTGTGCAGTGACAGTTCAGAAGTGGAATCGTGCTACTACGCTTGAGTGCTGCTAAGAGCCTTCAAATTGGGACAAAAAATGTTTACGTTAAAAAAGCTAAGGAGCAAGAACAAGGATCCAGGATTGCCTACGTCTGGTACCAAAATCCAACCAACGAAAAGTTTGAAAAATCATATCACTGAAGATAATTAAAGTGAGAGTGATTAACGAAACGAAATAATGGTACAACGTTTATCAGCTCTCGAAAAAACGATTGATAGACGGGTAAGTATGCATAACACGAGTATGCGTCAAATTTACAACCAACGTTTATGTCACACAACGCCACAACATATTCCAATTATATCTGATGTACATATTCCAATTGGTAATGATGATCCAATTATAATTAGAATATAACCCAATAAACGAAACGTCGCTAAACTCAGTTAAATTTATAAAACGTGTCGAAATATTAAAGAATGCATATAACTGGCATAAACAACAAAAACTTCGAGGATCCGCAAAATTGTGGATTGATTCGCAGCAATATGTTTTTGTAAATTGGCCACAGTTTGCAAGAGAATTTTTAACTGACTTTCCGTGTATGTTAAATGAAGCCGATACGCATAACAAGCTATCGCTTACGAAATATTTTGGTACTTGTTGCACCAAGTGACTTTATAGATCTAAAATCAAATATTTTAAGAAATATGTTAATGAAGTGAATTAGATAATAATTGAATAAATTATAAAATGCTTTTTATATTATGTAAAATATTTACCATTTTTATATTACCGAAAACATCATATATTACAAATGTATTACAATACTCAATTACCATGAATTTTCCAGATTGACTTTATTTACATATATGTACTTTCCCCTTTTTTACATACATATTTACCACTAGTTTAAGATATTAGGTTAAGTTTTAGGCTATACCATGAAACTCTGGTAATAAAGAATTCTATTGTTCAAAAATTATAATCGCGAACGGACGTTTTCTTAACCGGTATCTTTTACATTCGCTTCGGCACAGACACGTTCTCAGTAATTCGCGCAACCCAATTAATTTGTTCGTCTTAAAAAAACTAAATGGTTAAGGAGCAAAATCAGTATAACTCATAAATCGCAAATTTTTACTTACTTCTTTCTATTTTTGAATTACTAAAATTTTCAAATGAGTCTTACATAAATTTTGAACAAATGCTTATGATTTGAAATATAATTTTTGTATTTATGAGTTGTATTAAATTTTAACATAAAGAGATAAAAAGTATCCGATGTCCTTACCCTGCTTCTAAGCTACCTCCCCACCACTTTTAAGCCAAATCAGTTCAACCGTTCTTGAGTTATAAATGGTGTAACTAACACAACTTTCTTTATATACAAGGCGATCATCAACCTCAACCGACGAAGCTCACGTTCAACAAATCAATGATTTGGTGTTGAAAAATCGTCGATTAACAATTAGAGACCTTGCTGATGAAGTTGGCATATCGAAGGGCTCAGCCAATACCATTATGAAGGATGTTTTGGGCCTCAAGTGCGTCAAATCTCGACTGGTACCGAAAACATTGATTTTTTTGAAAAAAAGGCGCCGCGTTGAAGTGTGTGAAACGATGCTTTCCGACTACCAGGGTGTCATGAAACGCATTATAACTGGCGATGAGACTTGGATCTATGCTTACGACCTCGAAACAACCGATCAATCGAGCGAATATCGTGCCAAAAGAGAGCCGAGACCAAAAAAAATCGCGCCAAAGTCGCTCAAAAATCAAGGTCATGTTGACTGTTTTCTTCGATTATCGTGGTGTTGTGCATTATGAATTCCTTCCAACCGGTCAAACAGTCAACAAGGAATATTATTTGAACGTTATGAGTCGCTTGCGTAACGCTATCCGGCCCTCCCGGAAAGTGACTACGACTAGTGTTCCGAAGATTGGAAAATCCGTTGGCATGAGTGCATTGCATCGGGAGGGGATTACTTTGAAGGGGATGAAATTGATTTGGAAGAATAAATAAAGAATTTTCAAACCAAATACAATGTCACCATATTTTTTGGCACAGTAGTACATATTTGTAGATGGCAGAAAATAGCAAAAAAGAAAAAACAACAAACACATGCGGGAGCTGTAGCACATGAAAATTTTCATTAGCTCTGCTCTGCTACCGCTTCCAATTTTTTGCTACCGCTAGGCCAGAGCATAGCGCAGCATTTCATTTTTTGCTCTCGCTACAGCTATAGTTTTTACCTAAAAAAACTCAGAGTAGAGCACATACTTTTACATTGTTATGCTAAGGCTCCGCTGTGGCTCTCGATAAAGTGAGAGCGGTAGCGAGGACAACATGAAATGCTACGAGATTAGCGTAGTTTTTCAAACGCTGTGTACGACACATAAAACAGAGGAGAGTCCCTAAAAGAAAAACATGAAAGTAAATAGAATTTCGGATAATAATGCTCATGAAACTAATCCAAATAATGTGCATACAGAAAATGGTAACGAGGGTATAGTAAAAATTGTTTGTGTAAATGGATACTGTAGAAATGCTTTCGTCTATCCGGGTAGCACTCTCACCCTTGTGCACAAAAAATTTGCTAGGAAAATCGGTATCCAGAAAAACGAACGTTCGACTCTACATGGTTTTAGTGGAGGAGAATACGTCTTCACCTATAATAAAATAAAAACAATGCTAAAAATTGATAATAAAATCGAAGTAGAGATGGTACCACCAATGATTCTGTCATGTTAAAGTCATATCGAGTTCCATTCTCAAGACGACCTATCGTATCGCAAACCGTATGTGAGTTACTACATAGAAAATAATATAATCAGGCCGAGTGAATCGCCGTACTCGTCCCAAGTCGTCTAAGTCGAAAAAAAGAATAAAGAACATCGTCTTTGTGTAGATTATCGGCGTTTAAACTATTTCCCACGCCGAACATGGAAGACTAATTTGCACTGCTCACGGGTAATAAATATTTTAGTACGCTTGACCTTCGGATGGGTTATCACCAAATCGAAATTAAAGAATCATCGCGTTCGCACCGAACTCAACACAGGTGAAGTGTTAGTGTACTTGGACGACATAATTATTCCAAGTAAAACAGTGTGCGAAAGACTTTTACGTCTTGAACGATTTTTTTCACTTCCTAAAGAAGCAGGAGATAAATGTAGATTTCTTGAAAAAATAATAGAATATCTCGGGATATCATCGACGGAGACGGTACCGAGTAAGCAGAAGGTAGCCGCTATAAAAAATTTCAAAACACCGACTAACACAAAGGAAGTTAGGAGATTTTTAGGTCTTACGAAGTTTTTCAGGAAATTTGTCCCAGAATACTCCTTGATTTCGAGGCTAATTACTATTTTGGTAACTAAATCAAATCAAAATAAATTTGTGTGGGGTAATGAACAGCAACACTCATTCGGAACCCTCATCAAAGCGTTAACCAACGAACCTATTGTTGTACAGGTGTACGTTTGCCCATTGTCGCGGTAGAAACGACTATTAATCATATCGGACAGATACTGTACTGGTTTTCGCAAATGAGGAAAAACTATATGGCAGCATGTATTAAGTGTTTTAGAAACAACGCTCAGGAAAATCCGAAGGTATTATGCACTTTGATTCTATCAATTGATTGCATTCCTCTGGATCATATGGGTCCATTTATACGCAGAAAGCAGGGAAATTCCCTCATATTAGCTATATCCGACGTTTTCAGTAAATTTTTAATAGTTAAGGAGGGAATCTGCATTAGAGGCTTCAAAAAAATCGATTTTTTGGGGATTTTTTTGGGAGGGAAAGAAATAAGTGATTAAAGCGAAATTTATAGGGTTTATAAAATTCTAAAAAAAAAGTGTAAAATTTTACAAATTTTTTAAAAATTGAAAAAAAGTGTTTTTTGACCAAAAAAATTTTACTTTGTGTTGTTTAAAAGTATGTTCAAACTTGAATTTTCTTAGTTTTTTTAGCTTACATAGAAGATAATTTAGTGCCAAAGATAATAAACTTTGCCCCAATTCTATATGAAGTTTAGTTTTTTTTTCTATCCTGCCCGACAAATAAAAAAAATCGTAAAAATCAAAAACCGAGAAATCGCGCGCAATAGTTTTCGCTTTCTGCCCAATCGCTCATATAATACATCTGCTAGACGCTCGGTCACTATTTCCCTTCTAGCTTCGACAATATTTCGAATTCTCATCTAAAACTTTGGGGACATATTCTTAGGTTATTTTTAAAGATTATTTTTAAAGAGATTTAAGCAAAAAAAATCGATTTTTTAAGCTTCCAAAGCAGGTTCCTCCCTTAAAGCCGTACGTGATACGAAAACTAGTCACGTTCTCAAAACTTTAAATGAAATGTTATCCTATTTTGGCCTACCATCCCAAATAATCAAAAGTTTTTGGAGAGTTTTACAGAAACCTTAACATTCAACACACGAAAGTCGCCGTACGTACTCCACGCGTTAACGGTCAAGTAGAGCGTGTGAACCAAAACATTTTAACAGTCCTCAGAACAACAACTGAAAATACGAAAGATTGGGATCTCAAATAGAAAGATCTACAACGGACCATGAATTCTCGACGTAAAGCAACGACATGAAATTTTCAGAGGTTGTTCGCTGTTGATCTGGGAAGGTTTAAAAATAAAAAAACTTTATAATTTTCATGAGGAAAATTCGAAAAATTAGAAATTTACAAAAATTGACATTTTTGCACACACTATTTTTTTATTGATTAGTTTGTAAATTATTTGAATCGTTCACTTTTCATCGCTTGCTTCCTTTATTTCGGCTATTCAAACGGTAAATTATTGAAAATTATTCAGTAAAAACTTTATGAATGTTTCATACAAAGTGATCAATTACAGATTAAAATTTGTTACGATGCTACCAAGAGGTCGAGCTAATGTCGGTAGGCGTTTTTTTTGCAATAATATACTATGGCAGCTCAAGACACATGCCCAAGCACTCGCAGGATGCGGTGACATACCTGTACGTGGAGAATTATGGACGGGCGGATTTGTTTGTTACATTCACTTGCAATGCAAAATGGCCATATCATAGATTACGGAATTATTGAATCGCGCTCAATCAGTAAGATCGTCACGATGTCACAGCACGGCTTTTCAATCAACAGCTACGATATTTGATGGACATTCCCTTGAAGCAACGTACATATGTATATATGATGAAGTTACGGGGTCCGACACTCGAAGAGTAACCACCTTCACACCGTTCGCGCAGCTGTCGCACTGGAATCAGCTGTTTATAAATTTGCTGAATGACAGTTCGGAGTATTGTTCACAAGTGTACAAAAACGACTTGAGCGAAATCCACGACGAAGCGCCAATCAAATGGCTAAAGAATTCAAAATAATCGACCGCAGCATCCGACGAATATTGAAAAATGAGCTCAAGGTCAAGCCTTACAAGTTCCAAAAGGCCCATGATCTCACACCGAAGCAGCAACAAGTATGACTTGAGAGAGCGAAGCAGTTCCTTCGCTTGGCCGAAGTTGTGTTTTCTGACGAAAAATGTTTTCCAATTGAGCAAAGCGCGAGTGAACCAAGAATGGCTGAAAAACAACGTTCGGAACATCATAACGACGAAATAATGGTTCTCGAATTCACCAGATGCGAATCCAATGGATTATTCTCTCAGGGCCATCTTGAAGAGCAAGATCCGAAGTAAAAAATACACTAGTTTCGAGAAGCTGAAGAAAGCCATTGTCCGTGAGTGGGCCAAAATACCGGCAAGTCACTTTCGGGCAGCTTGGGATTCGTTTTTTGACCGTCTCATAGTTAAGACAAAAAGTGGTCATATCGAGCAAAAGTGAATTGGTCTTGAATTTATGATTATTTTCAAACATTTCGTACTTTAAAATAAATAGAAATACTTTTCCAACCCGAATTTATATGTTTTTTAAATGGGTTACACTTCGAGTGCCGGGCCCTGTAGATGCTGGATGTACTCTGTTGAGGAGCAAAAAAGCGGTTTGCCGTACGTTCATATTCTTCTTTGGATCAACACCAGATAAAATTGATGAAATCATTTCTGCGGAAATTCATGATTCAGAGATAGATCCAGAATTATACAAAATGGTGAAGACCAATATGGTTCATGGACTTTGCGGACACCACAATCCCACTTCAGATTGTATATCCAAAAATAAATAAACGAAACACTATCCATGTGATTTCTTTCGGAAATGATGAATATACATGAGAACAGAACATGCAGCATTCGCCACTATTGCCTAATTCACATTCAAAACTCATACCATTGTACCATTTGCAAGTACGTCACCAAAGAAAGCAATATCGCAGTTCATTTGGAGAAGGCCAAAGAGATTATTTCAACCCAGAGAATACAGTACAACCAGCGGAAACACTTCCAACATCAGAATTGACACTGACGGGTTTTTTCTCAACTTGCGTCAGTGATCCGTTTGCGAGAACATCGCTGTTTTCGGAAATACCTTGATATTATAAATGGAATGCATCGTCGAAGAAATATTTACACAATCCACCCGAAGAACGACGATTGCTTCTACCTTTGATACTATGAATGGTACGGTGTGTGAAACTTTTTGAGAAGCATGCACACAAATGACGGACGATGCGATAGCAACTTCGCATGGCACTGAAGTTCGTACACTTTTCGGGTTGTTCATTTCGACATATCAGCCTTCAAGTCCGCGTCAATTATGGGGTACGAACAAAAATGACATCGCCGAAGACATCTTACATCGTATTCGCTAATGTTTATTAAAACATTGGCCAAATTGAGTTCGTGATTGTACGCGCAATTTTAGCTGCCAAAAATACCGATATCATTGACTTAAACTGGAAGATTCAAAGCAAATTACGGAAGGTTTGCGCTCATACAAATCGATCGATTATCTCGAATACAAGAGGCCAGAATGCTTGATTCTACGAATTTTTTTGAGTTCCAACGATTTGCCATTTCAGTTCCAACGTATTCATTTTCCAGGGAAAATAGCTTTTGCGATGACAATCAACAGGACATAAGGAAAGTCGCTAGAAATGTGTGGCATAAATCTGGAAATGGCATGTTTTTCACATGGCCAGCTATATGTGGCTTGTTCATAAGTTGGAAAACCATCATCTCTGTACATTTACGCACCGGAACAGAAACCGAAAAATGTTGTTAATCAAGCTGCGCTACATTGAAAAAATGTAGAAAAATCGCAAATAAAAGATTTTCAACACAATATAAATTCAACTTTCTTTTCATTTCAAAACACACAATTTAACGCAGGATAACACCTGCGGGGTCAGCTAGTTGAAAAAAGAAAGGCTAAAGCTAACTTTAGAAAGGAGTTAAGGTTGGCTAAAAGGCAATCATTGGAAAAATTAATAGCCAATATAAACCCAACTACGAAGCCGAAACAAATATGGTCCGGTATAAAGATGCTAACAGAATCCACACATATATTTACTATATCCTATATTACTCGTAACACGCTTTCAGGGCCTATTTACACACCCCAAGAAATCGCGGAAAAATTTGCGGAAACCTCTCTTGCGTTTAATAACCCACAATTTAAACAAATTATATACGCAGATGACGTCGTGATCTTTACAAAACTTAAAACTATAAGACAAGTTAAACACGCATTTTTCAAAATTTTAAATGATGTCAACAAAAGGTCCGAAATTTCTGGTGCAAAAATTTCATTAAAGAAGAACTCCACATTTCATATTTGTAGAAAATATAATTGCTAATTTCCACCTTATCCTTTTTAAGTACCCATAGCATTCCAGGTTTTAATATTCGACAAAACTCTTTCTTACAAAAAACATTGTAAATATATTCAATTGAACTTATTTGTAAAACAAATCATTATAAAGTATTTATCATCAAGAAATTGTTTGTGTCACCCAAACACTCTCATTAATGTCACAAGAGCCTTATTGTTATCAAAAATTGCAATACACGGGCACTGTGCCAAAACTTATATCAAACTCTTAAATGCACTTTACCATGCGGAAGCGAGAAGGAGTATTCGTGCCTTTCGAACTTCTCCAATCTGAGCTATTTTAAAAGAGTCCGGTTTACCAGATATTCTGCTCAGGATCACACATAACACACTGCTACTCATTCCAAAGTTGCTGTTATGCAGAAACGAGTTAACACTTATGAATATAAAAATCACTCTCTAATGTATACGCAGATACAACAAACCCTCAACCATAATGCGTTGCATAACCGGGATAATTACGATCCCTTCAGTGCGTTCCAAAGCTTTTTGAATCTAGCGCTCCCTGGTGGCGCCATGTAGATGTCGACTTGTGCGTTTGAATCTGCTATCATTAGCGATTCATCGAATTTCATGACATTTCATTGATTGGAAGTGAAGTTATTGCGGCTTAAGTGTCAGTATGTTTGTATTATCGGTGCGAAAATGAGCTTCGAACAAAGACCTAACATTAAATTTTGTTTTAAAATTGGTAGAACTTTCACCGAAACGTTTCAATTGATGAAACAAGTTTATGAAAATGATTGCCTATCCCGTAGCAGAGAGCACGAGTTTCAACGTTTTCAAAGTGGTCGTGAGGACATAAATGACGATCAATATATGGGCCAATCGAAATCCGTGATCACCTAAAATCACATCGAAACTGTGCGTGAATTCATCAAAAATCAAATATTGCTATTGAGCATAGCGAAACAGTGTTGCGTAAGCTAATTTAAACTACTTTTTATGAATGAAATATATTTTCTGTATTTATACTATAAAGATATTGCAAATTCAAAAAAAAAAATATTTAAGAAGCCTATTCATGTAAAAACTTAGTTTAGAACTAAAAAATAATATGATAATTTTTTATGTAAAGAGTTGTTCGTAAAATATACATAGATATTATATTTTCATCGCTAAATGCTGAACAACTGACTAAATCGGCTAGAGCAAAAAAAAAATCATACTCACATTCCTAAACAAACACTCCATTTGGGAACGGTTAGGATTCATGATCGCCGGCGTATAGCTAAATTCTAACATATAGAAAGTGTATGTAGTTTGTGATTAAACAAATTTATACTTAAAGTATAGGAAAGGTGAGCATTATAATTATCTCTTGATTTATCTTACAATGAAAAATTTTGTTTTAGTGTTCAAAAGAATCATTATGATATGTAATACCAAATTTTTCCACAATAGTTTTTTCTTTTGGTCTACTCATTATCAAATATAATTTCCAGTTAACTAAAACACTTAAAAAATATCAAGAAGATATAATTAAATTTTTTGATAGCAGCATTAAACTTCATTCTATAAAAATTTAAAATAGTATTTATAAATGTATAAATATAATACAATAAATTTATAATTTAATGGCTACTCTTATTCACCAGAGTTGGCCATGATGTTTTTATTCTGAACGTACACTTGGGGGATAGGTTAAGGACTGTGAATGGCCACTTACCTTTCTCGTGCCGACAAAGCCAACGAAGACACACGTATTGAAAGAAAAAGTTGAAAAGACGAAAACTATCGAAGACACGGGTTTTAAAATTACTCTCAGTTTTTGTATTTTATTATTTCTTTTGTAATTTATTTAACTTTGTTCTAAAATAATAATAAAATCCATCCATATAAGCGTAAAGTAAAGTTTTTGTACTTGTACGTGACATATATAAAAACACTACACGACAAATATCTTTGATCATTAAAAATTATTGTTAATTTTGCCTTTCTTTACATTAATGCAATGACTTTAAAAACATCTAAACTGTTAAACGTTAAAATTTAATGTACTTGAACTGTGGGCGATTTAAATGTAGCATTTGAGTAAAGCGACTTTCGTTCTATGATGTACCAATGGATTGATTTTGGATGAAATTTACACCTCCTTTCTTCTTTGACCACTTCTTCTTCGCCAAATGTGTACGTCTGTATGCAAAATATAAATATATACATACATGTATATGAACTTAGTTCTCTCACAAGTTCTATTCAGGCCGTTATAAAAGTGAAACTACAGCATTTTTTTAAGTAAATTTTATTTAATAATCATGAATTAAAAGAGAAATGTACGAAATTTTATTTGAAATGGAGAGATTGTGCTTTTCGTAGATCAATAGCAACGCGGACAGTTTCTATTTGCATTGACGACACTGTTCGAACCAAAGCTTTTTTGACACTTTCTAAATTTCTGTGAAGTATTCGACTGACCATTTTATCCAACTCTGATCATATGCAGTATAGCAAATAATTCAAATCAAAACTTCCAAGCGGCCAATAATTTGCAGTAATGAAACCAGGAATACAACAGTTTCCTCAAAAGTGACGATTTTTTCTTCCGAAAAATGGACAATTTCCATGACTGTTGACAGCGTGCCACTTAGAAACTGCTTGCATCTGTTAAGCCTAATTTGCTTCAGCGCGTTATCAAAAGATGACCAGTTGACCGACGGTAGGCTTTTACATCGAGATCATCTCGAATACGTATGTATTGATATTGGTTTTGTCTATATATCAACTTCCCTAGAAATATTAGATGTTTTGAGAAGCTCAAATTTTTCCCCGCCGTCTCTGTATGAGTTGTAAAATTGTGAATGTCAGTTATGACAAGACTAAGACCATATAAATAATCTTACAACTTGTATATTATATTTACCTTCAATCAAAGTTGTTCCTTGAATTGGTTTTGAAAAAAATGCTTAACCATTTTAGATTTCTAACTTTTAAGTTTTTTTTATAATTTTTGTGTCGTACTTACTATGTCATTGCTGAAATTTTTTTACAAACCAACTTACAAACAGTATTTTCATAGTAAGCGAGCTGTAACAAATTTAATGAATGGAGAGCAATAATGTCGCATGGAAAGACCTGTAATAATAAAATAAAGGGTCACAATATTTTTCTGAATTTGATCGCGACAAACTGGAATAAAAATATAACACTACTAGCTGACCCGGCAAACGTTTTTTCGCCCTATAAATTATTTCTACTTTCTAGATAAATTTTAGTGTAGACAAAAAGTAACTTACTTATCATAATTACTTATATTAAGTAGTATATGCGTGAAATAGGCATGGAGCGCCATGAACGATAAGGGAATATAAAACAACAAACGCCAAAAAATATTATTTTTCAGTTATTATAGTTTATTTCTTAAAATTACATATCACATATTAATTACGATAGTACCACTAACAAACAACACCAATATTTTAATACTATAGCGTGAATAATATTTTTTGTTAGCCCATCTCTAGTGAGCACAAACAAACTGGATGGTTTATAATAAACTTGGTCTCTGATTTTGAATGTAGAATTTTATGGTTCACCATTAGCATTAGTATTTCGAACTATTTCTGTTACTCTGAATGATATTAATTAAAAGCATAAATTGAATGTTCGAATTGACTTCAGGAATATAGAATAGGATTGATTCAGGTGGTGTCTAAATTTCAGGTAGTTGCACTTTTCCTGACGCGCAATACATCCCAGGTAGCTCATTTTTGAATTTGAGAACATGACAATGCGGACATTCCTTATCCAAAGCACCAATTACCACTTTTGAATTAGCATAATATTCAATATCAGGCTCATACTGGAATACTAAATGCAAAAATGAATCAGATGTAAATGCACAATGTACCTGTTGACGTTGTTGGTCATTTGTTCTGCGCCTACTAACCGTGAAACGGCGTGATTGTCTTTGTTCTAAACGAATAACTTCATTGCGCTCAGCTCGTGTATCTTCTGATTGTTCTTCACGCAATTGCTGCATGCTCACACGTGCATCAGCATTGTGTTGCTGGATTTGTTCTTCGGTTCTTTGTGATCTTTTATCTCTCATACTTCTGGACCAACTTGTATTACGTCTTAAATCAGCCCCTTTGCGTTATCTTGGCATTGCTCACTGTACAAAGCACATATAAATAGAATTAATGAAATTACTTATCGATGGAAAACGTTAAAGTTATAATTACGGCCAGGATTATAGCGAAAACATTAGTTTTATGAAAAAAAAAATAAATTCCTGAAAAAAAAACCTGAAACAATAGTCCAAAAAAATTCAAATAATTATATAAAACAAGTAAGTTCGGGTGTCACCGAACATTTTATACTCTCGCATGATAAAGTGATAATGGAGATTTCATTATCCGTCATTTACATATTTTCCAAATACCGTATTTGTGTAAAGTTTTATTCCGCTATCATAATTGGTTCCTAATGTATATATTACACAGAGAAGGCATCAGATGGAATTCAAAATAGCGTTATATTGGAAGAAGGCGTGGTTGTGAACTGATTTCACCCATATTTCGTACATGTCATCGAGGTGTTAAGAAAATATTATATACCGCATTTCATTGAAATCGGTGGAGTAGTTCCTGAGATATGGTTTTTGGTCCATAAGTGGGCGACGCCACGCCCATTTTCAATTTTTCAAAAAAGCCTGAGTGCAGATTCCTTCTGCAATTCCTCTCGTAAAATTTAGTGTTTCTGACGTTTTTTGTTAGTCGGTTAATTCGGTGATTTTCAACATAACCTTTGTATGGGAGGTGGGCGTGGTTATTATCCGATTTCTTCCATTTTTGAACTGTATATGGAAATGCCTGAAAAAAACGGCTTTGTAGAGTTTGGTTGACATAGCTATAGTAGTTTCCGAGATATGTACAAAAAACTTAGTAGGGGGCGGGGCCACTCCCACTTTTCCAAAAAAATTACGTCCAAATATGCCCCTTCCTAATGCGATCCTTTGTGCCAAATTTCACTCACTTTAACTTTTTTCACTTTAATATCTTTATTATTGGCTTAGTTATGACACTTTATAGGTTTTCGGTTTTCGCCATTTTGTGGGCGTGGCAGTGGGCCGATTTTGCCCATCTTCGAACTTAACCTTCTTATGGAGCCAAGAAATACGTGTACCAAGCTTTATCATGATATCTCAATTTTTACTCAAGTTACAGCTTGCACGGGCGGACGGACGGTCAGACAGACATCCGGATTTCAACTCTACTCGTCACCCTGATCACTTTGGTATACATAACCCTATATCTGACTCTTTTAGTTTTAGGACTAACAAACAACCGTTATGTGAACAAAACTATAATACTCTCCTTAGCAACTTTGTTGCGAGAGTATAAAAAGTATACTTACAATACAAAAGTCGTTGTTGGTTGGAGCTCGTGACACGTGTTGAGTACTTTTAGGGTTGTGTAAATCACTTGTTTAACTAAAATTTTATTAACCGAACTAATCATGCCAAATACACTTAAAATTAATTATTGTATTATTATGGATAAAATAGTAATAATTAATAGTTAATATGAGAGTTACATTGAGAAGCAATATTACAATTATCATAACCTTAATACTACGCTTGATACATAAACAATAATGATGGCCGAAAACTGTGTAGGGAGTGAGCCGAAAACTGTGTAGAGAATTTTAGATTTTTAATCAAAGTACAGTTAAAAACACTGTAATGGATCAGTTATCGAGCGGGATGAAAAATGATTCAATTACTAAGATGGCTATAAAAAAATAGGGGTTGGTGATAAAAAAGTAAAACATTAGGGTTTTATGTATTTTTTAATGCCACATTAAAAAAAAAAAAAAAAAAAAAAAATCGTTCCAGAGTTTAAAGAAAGATAGATAATAATAGAACATCGTACCAGCTGTTATTTTGCATTTTCCGAAAACCAATGGTTTCGGTTGCAGCTGTACGTAAGAAGCTTGAAATGCCGTCTCACAGTTTCCTTATGTCGAGTTGTTGACGAATGCTCTCAGCAGGAGTGCAAGTCGAGTAGAAAATCGTTCGGCTATCTGTTGTGATTGCAGCTGTTCCATGTCGAATTTTCCTTATGTTGTTGACGTGCGTTTTTTGCCGCACAGAGGCTGGTGCGAATCTTGGCTGCAACAAGATAGTGTTCCGAGTCGATGTTAGGACCTCGGAGGGTACGCACGTCTAAAACAATGGAGACGTGTCTTCCGTCTGTTACAACATGATAACTCTAGTTGGTGGATTTTCGGTTCGGAGACAACCAGGTAGCTTGGTCAAATTTTCTATGTACGAATCTAATACTACAGATAACCATATTCCGGACCCCGGCAGAGTAGATCAACCTCAACCCATTTGGGGTTTCCTCGTGTCAAAGAGACCTTCCCTACCTACCCTCTCGTTAAAGTCGCCAAGCAAGATTTTGACTTCGTGACGGGGCCAGCTCACATAGGTACGCTCTAAGCGCTCATAGAAGGCATCTTCGGTCACATCGTCTTTCTATTCTATCGGGGCGTGGGCGCAAATCAGCTTGTGGCTAGACGTTTATCTACCGGGGTGAATGGCAGTACTCGACAACGGAATTTCTCTCCCACCACGAATCCCATACCGAATTTGCGCTCCACAAAAACTCGCTTCAGCACCTTCCAAATTAAGCGACATGACATTCCAGGAGCATGCTCTTAAATCGTTATCCTTAGTGCGTTTTACCATGGTCGTCATCAAAAGGGGGGTTTCTCTTCCGAGGCTTTTTGTTCCTTTTCATTGGGGTCAGTTTTTACCTGGCGAGTCCCAAACCTAGCGCACTGCCTTGTGGAGGGGATGTTTCGCCTTCTCACTTTAGTTCGCCTTCAAACGGGACGAGGACCGGAAGTAGTGAGCTGCTTGAGCCATATGTAAAAGAATCGTTTCTGGCCACTCCCAAGTGAATGGCAATCAGAGAACTTTACTCACTTGAGTGAACTTTTACACATGACTCCATCATCCGATACGAGACCATTAGCCGCTTTTTTATGTAAAAAGTGAGTTATTGGCACCCAGGTCCACATATTTGGAGTATGGTGACGTAACAAATAATGATATCATTTCGACTTTTTGTGAGAAAATTTAAATGATAATTTTATTTTTAATTAATTGTTTCGAGTTATCGCGCATCTACTTAGTATTTTCCAACATAACGTTAATTAGGAGCTAGTTACAATACTTTAAAGTTCACGAAATTCATCTGTCTTGTTATCCCGATATTTTGTATAAGTATATGTACATAAGTACGAATATGACTTTTATCTTTCTCGATTAGGTATAGGTGGCACAATCAATCTAAAATATATTTAATGCTAATTGATTGAAATAAATTTTTTTTAAATTGTTTTCAGAGAAAAAAAGACTAAAAATAACAAGAAAAATTTAGTGGAAGTTTTATAAAGAAGGGTACAATAAAAAATCTCCAGTTAACTTCGATACATTTCCGTCCGCCATCAACAACTAAGTTAAAGCAACATTGTATATAATTTTTAATTTGTTTGAAATCATTTTATTACTAATTTTACATAGTGATTCTAAAAGAATACATTATATATGTTCTTGTATATATATACTATACATTTTTTTTACTTTTATAATTACTTTTCAATTATCAATCCTTTTATTATGCAATTTATTTTATTTATGATTTTTTTCTTATGTTCCTTGTGTGCTCGTTTAATTGTTTTTGTTTTTGCTTACATTTTAATCGTAATATATTTTATATACCACTTAGTGACTATAACTATATATTTCTGTTCTTCTCCTTTGCTTTTTATTTTCATATAATTCTAGTGGGGTTTTTACAATTTTATTCTCAATTCAGAATTTGGTTTCATACTTTCAATTCCCGAATTGAGTGTGTTTAGTTTTGGGCATATAATTTCTCAGGCAAATTTTCTCCTGCAAACGTACATTTTTTAAAACAGAGAGAACTTTTAATAGAAAACTAGCGATTTTGAGTGTACAAAAAAAGCAAAGCACAGAAAATAAATTCCAGATTAGGATTTAAAGTTTCAGAGACTTTTTTATATATCTGCACTGGCTGATGAGTGATAGAAGAAATAAAAATAATATAATACAAAAATATATAATAATTTTTAAAACAACCGGTTCGCACCTTGCAAGGTATAACCTATAAATGAGTTTATTTTGATTATGGATAAAACTAACCTTTCGATGTGCTCAACAGACAGCATATGTATCATTCTTCTTTACGATTATAAGCAAAGATGGTTCAATCTGAATGTTTTCACCCATTTTTTCGAATTTCATCCATTTTTTTTAGGTTTTAAGAGTATGTATTGGGAGTAAATTTCGTTATCATTCGAAACAAATAGTCACCCGAACATGATTGTCGTGATTATGTACTCAATCATAAATCGAGATGCCGGAAATAAATATATGAAACCATAGATGGTATTGCTCTTTCTAAAATCAACTGTACGTAAATAAATATTATGGTTATTTTTCCTCATTTCCTAACACACTGTGACATATTTTCCTTACAGAGAGCCAACATTATTATATTTTTTTATTATATATATTATAAGTGAGTTTCTGCGATAGAAGCGCACCTGTTCTAAGTTAACCTAACCAGGGTACAAAATAAACAAAATTTACGACTCTTGTTGTAGACAAAGTAATAGAACAGGTTTCAATGAAATTGTTGATACGAGTGTTCTAATGTCTTTCGATATGAATAATATCATATTCAGACAAAGTCTAACCAACGGACGTGCAAATTTATGGTACAAGGTGTATCACCGGCTTGATTGGCTTAAATAAAGAAAATAATAAGACAGAAAGCACAAATATGCTATAATTAAAAGTGTTAAAAAGAGTTATTATTATCTTTTATTAATTATATATCTCTACAATGAATCTAAGTTAATGTTGTAGTTCTTTCCTTCACTTATCAAAACAATTAATTAATATTAAATGCTAATTTCTTCATAATATCAAAATATTTATTGTGGTCTATTAAAAATCACAAACTTCTGTGCGTCATTGGCAGTTCAATATGTCAAAGACGGTAAATTAATAATATAAACTTGTGTAGACCAATACTTATTGAGAACACTGCATTTTGCGGATAACTCGGTTTTAATTGATTACTTACAACGCCCATTATTTTAGGGCAAATATGCTATTTGTGCTAGACTGTGGGTAGTTACTTAGTATGGTTGAATTACCTAAGAACACAGTTATAGTTTTTCAAAGTTAGACTCTTCGAGCTAGAAGTGGTTTATGGAAACTATTATGACATGGTAGACTTCGACACAATAAATAGAGGAACGAAGTACCACTGATAAACAGCTGGTTAAACTTTTAATGACAAGTAAACTAAATGAAATGTTTAGATATTCATGCGAATGCATTAAAGTTGCCTCATGGTGTTTCCGATGAAGACATCAGACAAAACAGAAATCGGCACTCTAAAATTACAATTTCCGAATTTTTGTATAACTTATCAAATTGCTCGAGCTTTTGTGAGTCTTCAATGATGAAAATCTACTATATTACCGATATCAGTAAAATCATACTAACTTTTATATATAAAAGATTTAACTTTGGTGAAAAATAAACCGTTATTACTAAGGCCTACAACTGTAAACGATAACCCACCAAATGCCTACAGATCATATGCCAGAGGTGTGCATATATAAGAGTCAAAGGCCTTATGTCATTTTAACCTGGCTTTTGGTTTACACACTTCAATTCCAACGAAACTGGGGGTGCAAATATAAAAGTCCAACCTCGACTTATTTGTTTATTCGCCTATGTATATCTATTACAATTAGAATATGTTTATTAATTTAATGTCCCGCAATGACTACTTAGCAGGCAACTATTTTTCGCTCAGTGGGTATTCCAAAAAGGTACAATACTTAAATGTAAAAAAAAAACGAAAAACAAATAAAAAATTTCATATACATATATGTGTGGTTATCTAGCACACTGTCACACTAAAAATATATGTTTTGTTCATTAACTCCAAAGCAGTTTGCTTCCTTGGCACGACAGCATAAGTTTTCTATACTACCGCCAATGAACAGAATCATACTGCTCGCGCTGTACCTGCCTCGCTGCACACAACTGCTACACTTGTGCGCCTAGCGGTTTGCCATGCAACCAACACTCGTACCTCTAGTATCTGCTGTGATAGGCGTGGCCAGGCCCCCGACACATGCGGCATAATATCGCCACGAACAGCGTCAGCAATAAACTCAGACCTAATGTGATCAATATCAGTTTGCCATATGGCAACTCGTTTAGCTCTTGACGCAGGCAAATTTCCGGGGACTCGTCATGCAACACTAGATCTTTGTAAGCGTGTGCGTGATGCAGCAGACCGAGTTGCTCCAAATTCCACTCAATGTGCCGCGTTAGTTGAGCCATCGTCGAGATGTGCGTCACATTCGGACAATTGTCAACACCGTTACATAGCAGGCGGCGCGGTATGCAGACCTCTGTATCGCCGGGACAACGGAAATCACAGCCGCCATCCTGCAGCAATGACGATGCCAAACTACCGTCGGGATTGCGTGGCAAATGGAACAGTTCGGTCCAAACTAAACGGAAGGCATTTTTACCCGGCTGCCCGTCGCCGGTGTATTGAATCAAGACCGGTAGTGGTTCTTGATCGGGACCGAGAGCACCCAGATCCGCAGCGGAGAGTATAGGCAGATCACGTGCCAAAGAAATGTTTTCCGGGCACATTATAAAGCGAGGTTCGAGACGCCCGGCGAGATATACCTCAATTTTAGCGCTCTCACAGGTGCGATCTCCGAAGCGCGCCTTTTCCAAATTTAACCATAGATCGCGTTGTGCCGCTACTTTCAGTTCCCAAATGCACTTTTCGCGACGATAATGATGCTCAGGCACGGCGGCCATTGGGCCTGCCGCCATCGCCAATGCTTTCTTATACGGAAACACCAATTCACCATCAGGCGAGGGCCCCAATGTTATGGGACCACATAGCGGACCGTGCGCAAACTCATAAGACGCCTCGAATAGTGGATTGGGATTCTTGAAATAGGACGTGATCGCATGTTGACCCTGTACGATCATTTCCAGGTTCATCTGATCCGCTGAGGATATCACGCGCACAGCCCGCGGTATGTTGTCGCAGAAGCAGGCGAGATTGTTCTGGAATTTCTCTCGTTCCTCCCAAATGACCAGCTTGTCAACACGTTCTTCATGACAACGCGTGCAGGCATTGTTATTATACGGCAATTCCTTAAATGACACTGAGGTAACTTCGATTACTGCGCGTGCATATAATCGACGATCAGTCACGAACTTATATTGGCAGCGTACGTCTGACCCGCCGGTGCGTTTGAAGATTAAAGAATTCATTGGTGAGCGAATTTTGCCACCCGGATGTTTCCAGGCATACATAACTTCATCGCAGAGCGTATTCGGCACTGGATCACCGAAGCGTGTATTATTGAAGAAGTCATAATGTGCCCAATAATAGAGCGATGAGCCACTATAGGAACCCGTTTTCGAATCGAATTGTACGTACAACGAAGGACTAGTACTCACGAAGTCCACTTTCTCCATGGGTCGTGAGAATGTATCGCAAAAGGTTTTGATAATACGCGCTGGATCGGGATGATCTGAATCGTAAATGGTCAGTGATTCACCGCAGTCACCGTCGTACTTGAGTATCGGCGACTCGATGCGATTTATGCGGAAGCTGCAAAGAAGAAAAAATAAAACATTAGTTGGGGTTAAGAAAAGTATAACAAAATGTTGTACGTTAAGAAAGATTTGAATACAGTAGTGTGCTTTCGGTCGACAACGCTGATGTGGCTGTTTCGATTAGGAGTAAATTAGGGGTAAAGCAGGTAGACAGCAACGCAAAAACCCAGAAGTTATGCCGTCATTAATAAATGGTACCAGGCTAACAATAGGCGATAAAGCTAATTGAGATTAATTTTAGACAGAAACCTTTCTTGAAAACCAATTTTACACACTAGTAAAGAAAGCAGT
The DNA here is from genome assembly GCF_016617805.1 of Bactrocera tryoni. Classification (NCBI taxonomy): domain Eukaryota; kingdom Metazoa; phylum Arthropoda; class Insecta; order Diptera; family Tephritidae; genus Bactrocera; species Bactrocera tryoni. The sequence goes on along the minus strand of NC_052501.1, from coordinate 55,833,580 downwards.
TACAGCACTTTATAATGCCCAAATAGGGACTAGAGGCTCGGGTTACTCATTACTGTAATGGAAATAAAATATCTATAAAATTGAACTTAAATTCTAAAGAAGAGTAGAAAATAGGTGAAGTGAACAAAGACACAGGGATTTATACGGATGGTTTCAAACCAGATAAACGAATGGGAAGTGGTGTCTTTTCAACAAAATTAGATAAACTACTGCCGAGCCTTCCAAGCGAAGATCACATAAATTAATAAAAAACCTAGTTGTTCTGACAAGGAGTGTGTTAACAACAAGGAATATATAGAGTTTTTCAATAGGGCACTATAAAAGTAGATCGATAGCGATAGCAAACGACGTCATATTTTCCCCCGCTCTTTTGACATTTCTTCAGTAAGGTTTGTCATTTCATTATGGAAATATATATGATCCAACAACGAGTCGAAATTATTAAAGCTTACTACCGACATTCGGAGTCAATGGCCTGAACTTTGAGAGCGGGTTTTTGAATAAGAGCGCTACAAAAATCTTTTAAATGAAACAAAAATGGTTTGGGATATCAATGAAGTTCTTTACTCCTATGAAAGTACATTCGATAGACAGATAAAGTGTAGGAAACGAATCGAGACTATCGATCGAGAATAAAAGAAGATTTTAGTCCTGGTGGTTTCACAATGAGACCTCTAAAAGCGTAGGTAAGTCGTTGGGAATCTACTCTACCTACCTACCTGTTGCTTAAAGGGAGCACTTTGCCGTGATCGAAAAGAAATGAAGGGCATAGCTAAACGGGGTTATATACGAATATCTATGGGTATTCTATTTGTTGCCTGTTGAGCTATGCATTATAAACTTTAAAAGACCAGAGTTTAAGTAAATTATTCGAAATATGGCTTCTTAATTTAAACTTTCTGACTAATATTATTACCATAGCGGAAATAGTTTTCATGCGCCTTGAAAATCTTAAATAAAATTAATTTGATATTTCTCCTTCTTCTTCTTAATCGGCGTAGACACCGCTTACGCGATTATAGCCGAGTTAACAACAGCGCGCCAGTCGTTTCTTCATAAATCTTTCGCAAAATTTTTCTCTCGAAAACTCGTAACGTCGACTCATCGGTTGCTGTCATCGCCCAAGCCTCTGCATCTTACAGCAGGACGGGAATTATGAGCGACTTATAGAGTTTGGTTTTTGTTTGTCGAGAGAGAACTTTACTTTTCAATTGCCTACTCAGTCCGAAGTAGCACCTGTTGGCAAGAGCAATCCTGCCTTGGATGCCAGGCTCACATTGTTGATGGTGTTAATAGTGGTTCCTAAATAGACAAAATTATCTACAACTTCAAAGATATGACTGTCAACAGTGACGTGAGAGCCAAGTCGCGAGTGCAACATCTGTTTGTTTGATGACAGGAGATATTTCGTTTTGCCCTCGTTCACTGCCAGATCCATTTTCTGTGCTTCCTTGTCCAGCTTGGAGAAAGCAGAACTAACGGCGCGGGTGTTGAGGCCGATGATATCAATATCATCGGCATACGCCAGCAGCTGTACACTCTTATAGAAGATGGTACCTTCTCTATTTAGTTCTGCAGCTCGAACTAAGCAGGTTGAAGAAGCCGCACGATAAGGAATCGCCTTGTTGAAACCTCGCTTGGTATCGCACGGCTCGGAGAGGTCCTTCCCGATTCTGACGGAGCTTTTGGTGTTGCTCAACGTCAGCTTATACAGCCGTATTAGTTTTGCGGGGATACCAAATTCAGACATCGCGGCATAAAGGCAGCTCCTTTTCGTGCTGTCGAAAGCAGCTTTGAAATCGACGAAGAGGTGGTGTGTGTCGATTCTTCTTTCACGGATCTTTTCTAAGATTTGGTTGTTGATTTGCTAGGTCTAGAGTCACACTGATAAGGTCCAATCAGCTTGTTGACGGTGGGCTTTAATCTTTCACACAATTCGCTCGATAGGACCTTATATGCGATGCTTTTTTATGGATTGGGCATAGCACACTTAAATTCCAACCGTTGGGCATGCTTTCGTCCGACCAGATTTTACAAAGAAGCTTATGCATGCTCCTTATCAGTTCTTCGCCGCCGTGTTTGAATAGCTCGGCCGGCAATCCGTCGGCTTCTGCCGCTTTGTTGTTTTTCAGGCGGGTAATTGCTTTTTGAACTTCTTCATGGTCGGGTAATGGAACGTCTGCTCCATCGTCGTCGATTGGAGGATCGGGTTCGCCTTCTCCTGGCGTTGTGCGTTCACTCCCATTCAGCAGGCTGGAGAAGTGTTCCCTCCATAATTTAAGTATGCTCTGGGCATCGGTGACTAGATCACCTCTGGGGGTTCTACAAGAGTATGCTCCGGTCTTGAAACCTTCTGTAAGCCGCCGCATCTTTTCATAGAATTTTCGAGCATTACCCCTGTCGACCAGCTTATCAAGCTCTTCGTACTCACGCATTTCGGCCTCTTTCTTTTTTTGTCTGCAAATGCGTCTCGCTTCCCTTTTCAACTCTCGGTATCTATCCCATCCCGCACTTGTTGTGGTCGATCGTAACGTTGCGAGGTAGGCAGCCTGTTTTCTCTCCGCTACGATACGGCACTCGTCGTCGTACCAGCTGTTCTTTTGCACTTTCCGAAAACCAATGGTTTCGGTTGCAGCTGTACGTAAGGAATTTGAAATGCCGTCCCACAGTTCCCTTATACCGAGTTGTTGACTAGTGCTCTCAGAGAGCAAGAGTGCAAGCCGAGTAGAAAATCGTTCGGCTGTCTGTTGTGATTGCAGCTTCTCGACGTCGAACCTTCCTTGTGTTTGTTGTTGCGAATCTTGGCTGCAACAAGATAGTGGTCCGAGTCGATGTTAGGACCTCGGAGCGCACGCACATCTAAAACACTGGAGACGTGTCTTCCGTCTATCACAACGTGATCGATCTAGTGGGTAGTTTTTCGATCCGGAGACTGCCAGGTAGCTTGATGAATCTTCTTATGCTGGAATCTAGTACTACAGATAACCATATTTCGGGCCCAGCGAAGTCAATCAGCCTCAACCCATTTGGGGATGTTTCGTCGTGGAGGCTGAATTTACCGACCGTAGTGCCAAATATACCTTCTTTGCCCATCCTGGCGTTAAAGTCGCCAAGCACGATTTTGACACCTTGGCGGGGGCAGCTCTCATTAGCGCGCTCCAAGCGCTCATGTAAGGCATCTTTGGTCGCATCGTCCTTCTCGTCCGTCAGGGCGTGGGCGCAAATCAGCGATATGTTGAAGAACCTCGCTTTGATGCGGATTGTGGCTAGACGTTCATTCACCGGAGTGAATGATAGTACTCGGCGACGGAGTCTCGCTCTTTGCGCTCCTTTATATGGCCACTGTAGTAAATGTCACAAGGACCTACTCGTCTCAGTCCTTGTCCCGTCCATCGCATTTCTTGGACGGCGGTGATGTCAGCCTTTATTTTCGCGAGGACATCAACCAGCTGGGCAGCGGCACCTTCCCAATTAAGGGTCAGGACATTCCAGGTGCATACCATTATATCGTATTCCTTATTTCGTTTGCCATGGTCGTCATCAAAAGGGGGGTCTCTCATCCGAGCCTGGTTATAACTATTCACTGGGGGTTGTTTTTTTACATGGCGGGTCCCAAACCCAGCGCACAACCCCATGTAGGGGATGTTTCGCCTTCTCACTTTAGCTCGCCTTCGAACGGATGTTCTTAGGCTACCCAGAGGATACTTGGTCAAAGACCGGAAGTAGTGAGCTGCTTCAGCCATGTGTAAAATAATCGTTTCTGGCCACTCCCAAGTGAATGGCGATCAGAGAACTTTCCTCATTTGCGTGAACTTCTTCACATGACCCCATCCTACTTTCTTATTTCCAGAGTATGAAATCTGGTAACCGGCCGTCCGAACGACAGCAACGAATTGAATAACACTGCAAGAGCCAGTTAGCACGACCAAACGTTAAAGTCTTGAAGTTGTGGTAACGTAGCGCAAGGAGGCTTGAATGTACGATTTTTTAAAAATGAAATTGTATAACCTGTGAAACAAGTATCAACCCAAATTTATATATATATACGTAAGGTAATTGTGAGTCGACAGTTTTGTGCTAGGGTATAACCACTCAATCCGTTTAGACTCTACTGTGAATTATATAGGGCTCAAAGTCGCTTCTTCTATCCCCAACAATAAAGCATAGGGCTCGAGCACTTTGTGTTGGTCCTAAGCCTACACTCTTGAGCCTACAGGTGCTAACGGTGGTTGGTTGACAGTCAAGCAGCTATGCGGCTTATCAGGCCGCATGGAAACACATATGTACATACGTATTCAGTTGTGTGTATGTATTTCTTGGCTTGGGGTATGGTAATTTTTTGCCTTTGCAGCACAAAATTTTATGAACAACGTCGCACGATAGTCGAATTTACCTACAGATTATGAGGATGCGACACTTTCTAGGTAGTATTTAGTACTAACTCCTACCCCAATTGTGTTACGTGCTAGATATTTGTAAGGCTAAAAAACTTAGTCTTCCCTACACTGTATATTTATGCAGCCTACGCGTAGCAACCGTAAATATTTTTGTTGCGCTCGCAAATTGAGTTGTCCTGATGTGTGCCGTGCAAATAATGTGTAAGTTAAATTGGTGAGCTGTAGTGGGCATGCTGAGTGTTGATGTTGAGAATTTTGGTATATACTTTTTGTTTATGCCAACGCAATTTTCTCAGCGGTATGTGTGGTATTTTGGAAATAAGCGTATTTTGTTGCTACGAATTTCAGCGTCATGGGAAAAATAAATTTCTTAGAACATTTTTAAAAATAATTCTCGTAGGTGGAACATCTGGATCTTTCCAAATAATTGTGTTACGAATGATATTTTAAAAACATTTGTATTTTTCATGAGAATAAGTTTTCGTTGAAATTTCGGTTTATTTGCAGTTTATAGTAAAAATAAATACTTCGTAAATATACATGTTTATGTATGTATGCACTTATGTTCAAATTTCATTATTACAATATCTTTATTTACTAGCGGTTCCATGGAAATCTCGCTCAAATCAGATTAAAGAATATTTTTCGGTTTAGTAATCGTACGTTTGAAATCACTAAAATTTTTAAATTATTTTAGTTTCGGAATTCAGTTCCCACGAAAATATATGTAGACTAATTGTTTATTCTCAAAAAATGGTACATGCGGAACGTATGGAATATCTGAAGTATCAAAACTTAGAGTCTACACGAATTTAAAACAGATGAGTTCACTGCACTTTTTTCAATCAAAAACTTTATCTGTATTACTATTATTTTTATTTGGCCGCAAACATTCGCAAAGGCTGGCAGAATATCAGGCATTTTTACATATGTATGTGTGTATGTGGGTGTTACGGAACATTACTTGAGCTTCAATGTATTGGCCTACTAAAAATGATATATTTGTGGTTGACTGTTTGTCTACTTGCTAGCTGTTAGCCTGTTTATGAAAGCTTTAGCTGCAGCGCCTTGCCTTTCATCATTTCCCACAAAAGTCGACTTAAACTAAGTTATTGTTATTATTATTATTTTCTTTTCATTACGTTTCCTAATTCCATTTTGTGCCATTTTTATCTGCAATGTGAGTTTGTCTCTTCAGTTATTTAGTTAAGTTAGCTTTGTAAGCTCACACACGGACACATTGTAGGGACTTACACAAACACGTTCATATAAGTTGAGTTTTCCACAATGCAGGCTACCTTTTTCCAAGGCATTCGTAATCATTTAATATACGTGCCGCACACATATGTATATACTCTCAGCTGCATACGTAGTCCAGGGATTTCGTTGCAAGTCTGCTCCATAATACACACAAGCGACAACTTCTTTCCTCCACAGCTTTATGCTGCCCCAATACTATCGCTTGACGTCTGTGCTGGTAATTGAAACAGTTTTTGTCATCTGAATTACTAAGTTGCACCGTTCGCTGATCGCCCTATCGTTCAAGCGCACCATCCACACACAAGTGGACAATAGCTGACTTTATTTTGTGGCGCTTCAGTGCAGATTTGCTAATAATATACTGCACATTTTCAATAAACCAATCGTGTATTATTTTTGTCGTATTATTTTATGTGGAACCTGTGAACTTGTATGTGAAATCAAATTTCCCATATATCAGTCGACCTCAGTAGTGTTTGTCGAATTTTACAAAGTCTTTTAACGTATTTGTGTTAAATTTGGCAAAGCACTCAACGTTGAACAAGCACCGTATTCACTTGACTTAGATCCATATGATTTCAGGCTATTCTTGTAACTCAAAGAACCGATCCCGGGAAACCGTTTTGAGTTAATTGAAGACATCAAACAAATTCGACGCGACACAAACAGCTGCTGTAAACACACTGGTTGAGAGATCGCGATAATTTTTGACATCTTAGTTTTACAAATCTAAGAAAAAAATTGCCTGTCTTCCATATAAGCGGAAGATTTAAATGAAGAATTCCCAGTATGCTAATTTATCTAATCTTGCAGAAGTCTGATGAACAGACCAACAAAAGGTGTAAGGAGACGGTAGATTTCAGAGCGATGCCTTCATGAGAAGATTGCATTGCAGTTTTGGAAAGACACTGTCAATATTTGGAGTCAGTCGACAGCACGCCTACTGTAGTACTTCGCTAGCTCAAAGTTGTAACAAACACTCCACTCCGAAATCAAGGAGTCAACCAAAAGTACACAATTTCCTGCTCAACTCCAGGCCACCTATTTATTACACAGGAGGCAGCCGATCATATTCACATGCAACAGCAAAAATTTTGCGTTCATGACTCAACGGAAGCTATAGATTAGATACAGCGCTGCTAGATTCCTGTTCACAAGTCAATTTCATCACAGACGATTTTTTGCAAAGGTTGCTGCTGCCAAAAAACAAATAAAAACTTAGAAATTCAAAACATCGGTTTGTCATCAACAAATACTAAAATATCAAGTCGCAAGTCACCAGTTTCGAGCTTCCATTAACTTTTTGTATTACATCGCACATTGCTTATCAACCAGATCCGGAAATCAATATGGAATACTCCAAATATCAAATACAGCTTGGGTGTAATTTTCGTTTCGGCACGCTATAAGCCGGCAGTTACAACATATCTAAGCCATCTTGTTTATTTTTAGCCTATAAATCTTTAGATGCCAAATCGGAAAAGTTGTAGAAATTGAAAGAAGTTACTACCATCCCAGAGCCTTGGACTTGTGAACAACAGATTTAGTCATGGAAGACATTGCGGCAGAATAGTTGTTGCGGACATAGTCAAGGTGAATCCGCAAGTATTAATGCACGAAGATGATCGAAAGTTTCAGTATATTCATCCAGTAAATACTGTTTAACGTATGGAATGACTGCTGTACCATATCTTGCTATACGGAGTTTGTTGTACCTAGCAGAGCAGCATTCAGAACAATTCCCAATTGGCGCAAAGATCCTGAAGTCATCATTTTACGTAGACGACTTGCAAATAGTCTTATATTGGCTGAAGATGCATTCTGCAACATTTTCGGCCTTTATTGGCAATCGAGTTTCGGAAATTGTGGATTTAACCAAAGGTGTCCATTGGGTCTAGAGGGTGTACCGTAAAGGTACACCGGACCAGGGTTTCTATACGAAAACTCAAATAATGGCCAAAGGAAAAGCGAAAATCTGCATTCAAATCAATCGTTAGCACCAATTACATTTGGAAATCGTGAATCACCGACGTATCTACACTAGCAGTCTTCGATTAGTAGCTTGGATGTTTCGCTTCGTCAATATTTGTCAACATAGTGCCTTACTTTGCGTCATTTGGAACATTCAACATATACATTTCGCTAATGACATTCATCTAAATGACCCATTGTGTTATTAAAATCCGTTTTGGAGTACACCGAAGGATTTGAAATAATCAAAGTTAGAAGTAGATTTGAATCAGCAGATATCCCAGAAGAAAAGAAACACCCAATGCTGTTGCCAAGCAAATGAGAATTCATTATCATTACGCTTTCCTGGTAGCACTAAGAATACTTAAGTTTTAGATAATCATTGCACGCGATTTAGCAAGACGTATCGTCGCACCATGCACACATTGTGTACCTTACAAGCCAAAGGTGATGAATCAAGTAATGGGACAGTTACCTGTCGAACGATTGACTCCATCTTGGCCCTTTGCACGTTGTGCTATTGACTTCTGCGGACCAGTCAACGTATATTTGCGCATTCGAGCAAAACTTGAAATACTGCAATTGAAAATATTTAGTAAATACCGGAGTCCGTAGGATAAATATTAGTGACACAAACTGAAGTCGCATAAGGGATATAATAAATTTTACTGCTGAGATTACCGGATTTGGAATGAATGAAATGTTCTAAACGCAGGGTTCTAAATACTTCGAATATACATATACATGTGATATAAACTACACTTTCTAGAAACGAGTGGATTAATGAGGGGCATTTACATTATCGAATTGTAGGAAGTTTTCGAAACACAATTCCTAGATTTAGGTACATGCAAATATAGATTCAGTATTGTTTTTAGCATTGTTATTGAATTATGTATCTTTATATTTTTAACCAGTGAAAAATTAAAAGTTATTAAATTCAACAAGTTATTGGTTAATATTTTGATTTTGGAAAGCGATTATAATTCCCGCTAGTAGCACATTCAAAACGGTGTGTTGTTTGCTCAACAAAAGTGGTATCATTCTACGTTAGGAATATATTTTCATAAAATATTTTTGAACAAACCTTAACTTATTGGATTTTCTTAAAAAATTTTATCGATTATTTATGTTCATATTTGTAAATAAATATCAATAGACAATGAAATTCTCCATTGCGGAAAGTTCTCATAGCTGGACAGAAATATGGTTTTGAGTTGCAGTTTCTGACTCCAAGAACCACAAGTTCTTGGCACTCTACAATGAACCGATTAAATTAATGACCTTCAGCTTCAGCTTCAGACTTCGTTCAGAACGCACGAGTTATGTGTACACTATCATCCCAACCAGACACCACACAACAAAATACTATAAATTGGACAAAATAAAAGATTAAAGAAAAACAAGTAAACATTACAAAAAATATAAGATAACAAGTAGAGATAAAGAACATAATGCAAATGTATACAAACATGTTTTGGTCCTTATGTTTGACTATAATGATAACCCAAACATTATCGGGTAAACCCCACAGTCATGTTTGTTTGCATTCAATAGAAAATAAGATTACATTTTACAAATATTGTATTCATAATGCAAATGCATACAAACATGTTTTGGTCCTTATGTTTGACTATAATGATAACCCAAACATTATCGGTAAACCCACAGTCATGTTTGTTTGCATTCAATAGAAAATAAGATTACATTTTACAAATATTGTATTTCATAAGAAAATAAACAAAACAAAGAAATAGATTAAGAAAATTGTAATCACTTTAGTAGTTATATAAGCAGAACATAACTTGAAACATCAGAGAATAAAATATAATGTCATAGAAACAACATCATTGGCATTTTATTCCTCCGCTCGAACAAACCTAAAACTGGCGCAGTCGGTAAAAACAAACTGCAAAGTTGAGCGATACTAAAAACTGAAGTTTTTAAGTTTCGTAAGCTTTAGCAACGGGAAGCAAATCTTAAGATTAGCTCCCATTTTAAAAAGATCTCTTATATATACAAATATTTAAGTCGGTCGGCACAGATAGCCAAGTTTAAGAAATTTAAGTTTCTACACAAGTTATCTGGAACGTCGGAGAGCGACTCCGAGGTCTACAATTTGTGAAGGCGAAGAATAGCTTCATTCCGCCCATCAACATTACCAGGAAGAGTGGGATTAAAGATTAATGCCCCACACACAGAAGACGCAGAAAGAGCGAAGTGCACCATACAAAGCAACAACAACAAGTTCAGTTGTAATAAAAGAGGATACATCAGCAATGAATCCAGGCGAGCAGCAACCACTTCAGATGACAGGATCGCAAATTTTGAAGGAAGCTTCAAGAATCATGGACTTTGACGGCAGAGATTTATCATCATTCATCAGGGAAGTTGACATGATCCTTCCTTTATTCAACCCCAACCCATCAATGTTGGAATTTGTAACGCAGCGACACGTCAAAACAAAAATTAAAGGAGAAGCAGCAAGTGTCATCCGGCCTTTGGGACCTACACCAACATGGCAGCAAATGAGAGAAGAACTCATAAAGAATTTTGGAGTAAAGGAGTCGTACCACACCCTTTACAATCAGGCGATTGTACTACGAAACTATAACGTAAGTCAATATTTCCAAAATTTAAAAGATATTTTAGATAAACTAAATTTAAAACATGAATTCGATAGGATAAAGCCAATAGAATTTTCCCCAATTAACAACGAAAGTTTAATTCTAAAAACATTTTTAAATGGGATACACCCCAACTTAAGCAGTGTAGTGATTAGTAGAAATATAAGCACCATTAGAGAGGCTTTTAGCGTTCTTCAAGAGACAGGTTTGCTAATACAATTTGATAAAAGACAAAACAATTATAAAAGAAATAATTATAGAAATTTTTCAAATAGAAATTCTTTGTCTCACAATTTTGGCAATTTCAATAATAACCAGTATATGCAAAATTCCAATAATTTTCAATTTGGACAAAATCAGCCGAGAGAATTTCGTAACAATTCTAACCAAAATGACAATTATCAACAATTTAGCTTTGGACAAAGTAGGCAAGATAATTCACAACAATCTAGAAGATATAATTCAGTCCAAAGGAGACAAAACCCCCCCGAACCGATGGAAATAGATCACGTCCAAGAACAAGCAAATTTTCGGTTGCCAGCCCAAAACAATCGTTACCGATAATAGAAGTGACCATAAAAAATTCCAAAATTAAATGTCTTATTGACACAGGGTCTACAACATCATTATTGAAATATAATGTGTTAAAAGATTATGAATGCATTGAGCTTGATAAACCAATACACTTTAGCACCATTAAGGAAAATTTTCCCTAAATAAAGAGTTAGTCACCCCAACCCCAAACGAATTCAATGAAAAAAGTTATATACATTGGAAACTAACCAACATAAAAAATAAAAACTTTGATGCAATAATAGGACAAACTATTTTAAAACCTATTAAAGCAATAATTAACTTAGAAAAGGAGTATGTAGAAATAAACGGCAATAAAATTAAATTTATAAACTCATGCCCTTACAATTACGAAGATATTAATATACTTACAGAATGTAAAGAGAATTTGCTAGATATTTTATCAAATAGTGACATGAATGAAGAAGAAAAGCAAAAATTAGAATATATTCTAAAAGCAAATAGCGATTTATTTTTCCAAGAAGGTAAAAACCTTTCTCATACTCATGAAATTCAGCATGAAATAGTTACAAAAACAAGTAGACCAACTTATAATAAAATTTATAGATATCCCCAAATTCATGAAGAAGAAATTATTAGACAGATGAACGAGATGTTGCGCCAAGGTATAATTAAAGAAAGTAATTCCCCGTACAACTCGCCTCTTTGGATTGTACCGAAAAAGCAAGACAATTCAATGAAGAAAAAATGGAGAATAGTTATTGACTACAGGAAGCTAAACGAAGTCACTATAGATGACAAATTTCCAATACCCCATATAGAAACAATACTCAGCAAACTTGGAAGAGCTCAGTATTTTACAACATTAGATCTTGCAAAAGGCTTTCATCAAGTATTAATAAAAGAAGAAGATAGACCAAAAACAGCTTTCTCTACACCCCAAGGACACTTTGAATTTATAAGAATGCCGTTCGGACTAAAGAATGCACCAGCAACTTTCCAACGTTTAATGAATTCAGTTCTTAGGGAATATATCAACAAGATATGTGTAGTTTATTTAGACGACATCTTAATTTTTAGTTCAAGTATTGAAGAACATACCCAAAATATCACCAAAATATTTTCAGCATTAAGAAAACATAATTTAAAGATTCAGGTAGATAAATGCAAATTTTTCGCGAAAACAACTGAATTTCTAGGTCACACTTTAACAACAGAAGGATACAACCAAATTTAAGCAAAATCGAAAACATACAAAAACTAAAGTTGCCTACTACATCAAAGCAAATTAAATCATTCCTAGGTATAACAGGTTATTATAGAAAATTTGTAAGATATTACGCTAAAGTAGCACATGGTTTAACAAAATATTTAAAAAAGGATATTAAAATAAACACTCGCGATCCTCAGTACATATCATCCTTTGAAAAACTTAAAAATCTATTAGTAAGCCCACCAATATTGAAATATCCAGACTTTAACAAAAAATTTGGCATTTCAACTGATGCAAGTGACTTTGCAATTGGCGCAGTATTAACCCAGGACAGTCATCCTATAAGCTATGCTAGTCGAACACTTAACAAACACGAAAGAAGTTATTCCACTACAGAAAAAGAACTACTAGCTATTGTCTGGGCAGTGACATATTATAGACCATACATTTATGGCAGAGCATTCGATCTCTTAACCGATCACCAACCACTTAAGTGGCTCCAAATAAAAAACAAGGGAAAAGACATTAACCCAAGATTGCAAAGATGGTTAATTAAACTAGGTGAATACAATATTAATATAAATTACGTGAAAGGAAAGGAAAATAACGTAGCCGATTTTCTAAGTAGAATAGATAGTAACACAGGCGAGATTCATTCATTGGAAGAAGACAACATAAGCACAAATGCTACAATCCACTCTCAAGAGGAGGAACTAAATGATCATTTTCCAATTTTACACACTATTGTAAATCGCTTCAATACACAAATCATTTTAACAAACAAGAAAATTATGGAATCTGAAGAACTAGGCAACACGAAGAAAATTTTTATTAGCGCAGAAGATATAAAAAATAATAATTTCATAGATCTTTGTCGTAAGCACATAAATAGTGGAAAAGTAGGTATTTTTTCTTATTTAACCGATAATCAGTACAATATAGTTCAGCAAAAGCTTATTCAAATATTTAATAGACATGTAAAGTTTTTTAGATGTGAATTCCATGCTAAAGATATGAAAAATGAAGAACAAGTTTATAAACAAATTGCTCAATATCATAAAAATGAAACAGGCCATGCAGGTATTAACGAAAATTATGAAAAATTGAAAAAACTAATATACTGGAAAAATTTGAAAGTTTTGATTCAAAAATATATAAATAATTGCGACGTTTGCAATAGAGCAAAATATGATAGAAAACCTTTAAAACCAAAATTTCAATTAACGAAAACACCATCAGATATAAATGAAATAGTTCACGCGGATATATACATAAATAAAAAATGTTACTTCCTTACTTTTATAGACAAATTTGCGAAATTTGCTATGGCATTTCAGCTAGAAGATAGAAACAGTATAACTATTATAGAAAAGCTTAGATTATTCTTTTCTATCAAAGGTAGACCCAGAATGTTAATATTAGATAATGAATTCAACTCAATTAACATAAAAGATTTTTTTAGGAAAGAAGAAATAGAAGTTCATTTTACAAAACCAAACAGTCATACTGGGAATTCAGATATCGAAAGATTTCATAATACTCTATCCGAAAGAATTAGAGTCCTAGAAATTGAAAAACCAAGCCTTTCGACAGCGGAAAAAGTATTTCAAAGCATAGAATGGTATAACAAATCTTATCATTCTACAATTAAAGCCACACCTCTTGAGGTTATAAATGGAAAAACTGATAAGAATTTGATTAAAGACACTATTCAGAAGACTAAAGAAAAATGCATAGGAAAACTAAATAGAAATAGAGAAGAGTTTAATAACACTCAAAAAGAAGGTTACGTAAAAAATTATAAAGCAGTTCGGCACAAATACGAACCAAGGTATAGAAAATTACCATTAGATAATATTCACCCGACAAATATTAAACGTCCAAACAAATTTTTAGGTCAAATACATCTTCAAAATAACATTGATGATAGCAATTGTAATAATTAGCAATGCAGCCAAACTGGAAGTACATGAAATACATACCGACAATGGATACGCAGAAATTATCACCAACACTAAACAGATTGTTACATCATCTGACCTCGTAATTCACATAATTGACCCTCGCGAAATTCTTTACATACTAAATAATATAACAAAAATCTCGCAAACATATTCACATTTACATTACTACACCCTATCTAATGAAATTGAAATCTTGAGAGGTAAAATCAAAACATTAATCCCAAGAAAAGAAGTTAGTAGAAAAAAAGAGAGGGTTAATTAACGGTATAGGTTCTGTACATAAATTTCTATTTGGAACGATGGATGATGGAGATAGGATAGATATTGAAAATCACCTTAAGAAAGTAGATGAAAATTTACATAATTCAATTACAGCTCTCGACCACCAAATAAAAATTAATAATTTCTTTTCGAACACGTTTACAAAATTAAAACAAATTATTGAAGACGAAAGAAATAATTCTTTAGTGTATCAAGAGAGAACAGACAAAATATTGATTCTTCATGAACAAACAATAAAGATAAACATTCTCAAAGACGCAGTAAACCAGATTCAGGAAAACATTATTTCAGCAAAAAATGGTATTTTTCACCCAAGCATTTTAACAAATGAAGAAATTTATAATTACAACATAGACCTCAACAAACTTCAATATATAAAATTATGCGCCTTGGAATATAAAGAAAATTTGTTAATGTTCGTAGTCAAAATCCCAAAAGAATTTCAATCGGTACAATTAAAAACTATTATTCCTATACCAAACACAGCAGGTAAAGAAATAACAGCAGAAATCGAAAATGTTTTTGAATACAAAAATGTCACTTATAAATTCGAAGAAGCTAAAACACTCAATGAACTACAAATTTCTAAACATTGCATCTACTTATTAAATTGTGAACTTATCAAAAATAGCATTACAGAAATTTTACAAATTGATGAAGAAACTATTTTAATAAAAAATGCAAATGGCATAGAACTAAACCAGAACTGCGACAACAGAAAAATTAAGTTGAAAAACACTACATTGATTCATTATAATAACTGCACTATTAAGACCCTATACCAAACATTCTCAAATACTAAAATTTCATACAATCAGAGATTCTATTATCCAAACTATGATACTCACAATTTCACTAACAAAATTACAATTAACGACCTTGTATTTAAAAACGAAGAAAATTTAAAAGAAATTAATGAATTAAAATATCACAAAAATATCTCTCATATTGGAATATCAATTTTAAGTATTATTGTGATTATAATAATAATTTTAATATCTTGTAAAATTAAAAAAATGAAAAACAATACTATTCAAACTCAGGAGAGTTTTCCATTAAGGGAGGGAGGAGTTATGTGTACACTATCATCCCAACCAGACACCACACAACAAAATACTATAAATTGGACAAAATAAAAGATTAAAGAAAAACAAGTAAACATTACAAAAAAAATATAAGATAACAAGTAGAGATAAAGAACATAATGCAAATGTATACAAACATGTTTTGGTCCTTATGTTTGACTATAATGATAACCCAAACATTATCGGGTAAACCCCACAGTCATGTTTGTTTGCATTCAATAGAAAATAAGATTACATTTTACAAATATTGTATTTCATAAGAAAATAAACAAAACAAAGAAATAGATTAAGAAAATTGTAATCACTTTAGTAGTTATATAAGCAGAACATAACTTGAAACATCAGAGAATAAAATATAATGTCATAGAAACAACATCATTGGCATTTTTATTCCTCCGCTCGAACAAACCTAAAACTCACGTGCTTATTCTCGACACTGTTTATTGTTCTCGAAATTGCAAGTGGATTTTTGCGTTGCGTGAAGTGAATTCTGGAAAATATTTTTTTATGTATTCTGGACAACATGGTATGTATTTAATATTAATGATATAAAAATGTATTTAGTTAATGTATTATTTTGTTTTTTTCGAGAAAACAATGAACCATTAAAAAAACTAATTTTTTTTTTTAATTTTTGAGAAATTAGTGTTTTTGTTATAGTGTCGGGCGAGGTTAAGCTATGAATTATTTTTCTTAGTAAACTACAGGGTTTCTACTCTACCAATAAGCTTAAACATTTTCCCCGTCTTAGCCAAATGAAAATGAGCGAAATCGGACCACAACCACGCCTACTTCCCATATAACTCAATTTAAAATTCCATTTGATTCTTTCACTCTCCAATACACAAATAAATAATTAATTAATATAACGGAACAAAATTTTGCGGTAATAATTCCCTTAAAGTAAGCCATCTTTTGACTAATAATTGTCTAAATCCAACCAAAACTGCTCAAGCCCCTAGGTACCGAATATGTGGACCCGATACCAATAGTTGACTTTTGCCCGAAAATATCGTTCAATGCGTGATATATGAAATTGAAATTCACAAAGAATCCTTTCCTGACAATAGTATTTCATTGTGTCAAAAATGGGTTTAATCGGGTCAATACTTTCCTAAGCTCCCATATACCTAATATAAAATTTTAGAACTTCTAGGTCACTTAATGCTGGATATATCCGCCAATATTCGAGTCATCTCTATGAAAATTGCAGAACATGTTTTATTCACAACAGTTTATATTTGCGCCTAAAATAGATACAATTACGCGAAAACTTGACAAGTCCCCCCATATAACTATTACCAAGATTATCGGACATCCACTTGACCTTGCTCCATATGATTGGCAATTGTACGTCAGGTATCTACACAAGTGGAACATTTTTTTGAGTATGTGGCATATTACTAGTACTTGTAAATGGGATGAGCAAAAATTGATAAAATCTGGTCGACACTACCCCCTACTCAATATATTCAATATAAAATGTTCCGTTGCACCCGAACTTAGTCCTTCCTTACTTGTTTTATTTTAATATATTGCATTTTTATATTCAATCATGCATTTTTATTCATTTTCATTTATAAAATCACTTTAAATAATTTTGTCCGGTTTTTGAGACCAAATGCTCCTATGTGCGACGGACATTTGTTTTAAATTTGGCAAGTTGGTTGCACCAAAACCAAGCCGGCAAACTTAAAAATTGGAGATAAAGTTTGTGAGATGATTAAAAAATGAAATACTTTGTGCCAGCTGACTCAATACTATACACACTTATGCCAGCGGCTGCAAATATTTCTGGCCACGAGCAGCAGTTTTGCAAGTAGGTAACAATTGTGTTTACAATAAACAACAGTAAGGAACAAAACTAAAACTACCAATTACATGAGTGCAACTTTTAGCAAGCCAAATGCATAAATAATCTTACAAGTTTTAGCAGTGAATATTTGGCCAAACAACGATGACAATAAACGATTTTTCAAACTTTATACACTTCTTCCTCGAACAAAATTAGTTGAAGCGTCTAGACCAGTGGTTCCGAAACTTATTTTGTCTACCGCCCACTTTGAGAACAAATATGTCTTTAGCGCCCCCATTTTTTCACCTATTTAAAAACCACTATAACTTCAAATTAATTATTGTGACCTATATATGTATATTAACGGAGAATTCTAAACGAAACTTTTACTATAACCAGCAACTTGAAACCTGAGCGCAATAGGTAAGATACAACGGCGCTTAGGTCTCAAGTTAATTCTTACGGTCTCCACTTGCCAATAAGAATGATTATTGAAACACAACTTTATAGTATTAAAACAGAGAATCTTTTATTAAAAATAAAACTAAAATAATCGATTCATATATAAAAACTAATGTGAAGGATGAATCTGATGCTGTTTAATAAGTTTGTTAATATCAGGTTCCAATTTACTCAAGAACAGTCGCAAGTCGCCACGTTCGGTAACAAGCAAACGATTTCTATTTTTAGTAAGCAGTATTGTCACAGCACTAAATCCACGTTCACACAAATATGACGATGGGAATGCTATCAAGAATCGTTGAACGATTGACCACAATCCAGGGTACAATTGCGAGATCGGTTTTTGTAGCCAAAATTCTTGGTAACCATTTTTGAACTTGATTTTTATTTCCTCGTTTGTTGTCAATTATATAAGTTCTTCTTCCAGCTGAGGTGACATTGCTGTGTTGACATTTGAAAACGGATCCAACACACAGTCTGGTATTTCCAAGTTCAAAATGTCCTGGTGTCGTTCGGTGAAGTCTATGTGGAGGTTTTCCAAATGTTGGCAGTAGGCAAACAATTCGTCGGTACTGCATGATACTGATAAATTCGGAAAATTGTGAAACTCACGTCTACCCAGATTCTTTTTGTGTAGAAGCAGTTTGGCTGCAAAAGCAGCAACGACGTTTTTTGTTTTAATTAAATTTAGTTTATCGCCTTGCAGTTGGAGATTCATGTCGTTGAACAATTTATACAGGTCTGTCATGTAAGCTATATCATTCTTTGATGTTATGAGCATGGCTTGAAATTCTGTATCTTTAGTTTCCAAGAACTCTATAACAGAGTCAAACAGGTTGTAGAATCGAGTCAGACAATTGGCTCTTGATAGCCAACGAACTTCAGTATGAAACAACAAACGATTGAAATCCTCGTCATTAGTAACACAAAGCTGATGAAATAATCTATCATTCAAAGAGCTGTTGCGGATTTTATTGACTGCTTTGATGACATATTGCAGTGATTGAAATAGTTTTTCACTTAAGTTTCTAGCAACTAAATGTTGTCTATGAATAACGCAATGTACACCAAGGACATCTGGAATTTTATTCTTTAAGTGCGCTATTAAGCCTTTATGGCACCCTATCATAGCCGGAGCGCCATCCGTAGCAATTGAAATAATATTTTTCAAAGGAATCTCTTTCTCATCGCAAAACTTTTCCAATATATTGAATATGGTTTCGCCCTTTGTATCGGTCTCTAAATTTCTAGCAAATAATAGTTCTTCACATATTTTCTCATCTTTAATAAACCTCACGTAAGACAACAACAATGCTTCATTAGATGGTAAAGTGAACTCATCGAGCTGAATTGAGAATTGACTTGACCTCAGGTGATCGTAGAATGATTCTTCAATGTTTTCAGCCATTTCATCAATTCGTCTTGGCACAGAATTATTACTCAAAGGAATTTTTCGGATAATATCTGCGGCCGGTTTATGAAGCACGGTAGTTATTACTTCATTTATTGCTGGCAATATTAACTCTTCTCCGATGTTATGTGGTTTGCCTTTTTGAGCAATTAACAAAGAGTAATTGTACGAAGCTCGAAGTCCGTCGTCCTCTTGCTTAGCAGGCGCCGTAAATAGTTTTGCTGCACTTGGCTGAGTATTATGCTTCTTCTCTATGTCTTGAAAATATGCTGCATTCTTGTCTATCTTATCTGGATGCATTTTATTCAAATGATCTTGCAGTCTTGAATGCTCCATTGCTTTATTCGAAAATGTTTTTAGACATAGAAGACACAAAGGCGAGGATGGGTTTGTGGGATTTTCAATGAATCCGAATTTACTGTATTCCGCACAGTATTGCCGTCTCTTCTTTTTTACTTCCGACATTGCTTTGCTTTGAGAAATACGTTTAACTTCGCGAGTAGTATAAAGGAGGCGTAAGTAATGCTCATCTATTGCGCGCAAAACCACAAATGAATATAAAATAAATATTACATTGTTTATATAGGAATGCTTAAGCACAATTATTATATAGTAGTACAAAAATATGAATTCTTATTTTTCCTAGAAATACATTTGTAAAAAAAGGATCTTTCTCCTTTTCGTATTTGTAAAAAAGGATCTTTCTCCTTTTCTTATTGTCTTATTTTTCCCAGAAATGCATTTGTAAAAAAGGATCTTTCTCCTTTTCTTATTATGTTATTTTTCCCAGAAATACATTTGTAAAAAAAGGATCTTTATCCTTTTCGTATTATCTTATTTTTTCCAGAAATACATTTGTAAGAAAGAGATGCGCTGCATCAGCTACCTACCCGACGTCATTTCGCAAGTGATAAAATAAATTATTCAAGAGCTCAAAGCATGCGCTACATCAGCTCGAACCTACCTACCCTACACCTTTGCGCAAATGCCCACATACAGATTTGGCAATAGCAATACCAATACGTTTGACAGTTAGTATTCTATAAATTCTATCCTGCCGAGATGCCCCGTTATGAAACGGAGCGACCGATTGACATGATTTTCATTTTTTCTTTATTCAATAAAATAGGACAGATATATGAACTACGCGGAGAGAAATATAGAACCGAGTTTGAGCAATCTTTTAATTCATATTAGTTGATGTTCACAAGTTGTTGTTGAGAGTCGAGAGCTCATAAAAAACAAATAACCCCCCGGCCTCTACACAACGCCCCCATTTTCTTTCTGGGTCTCTTACCGCCCCCCTTGACACCTGCAGCCCCCACAAGGGGGCGTTATCGCCCACTTTGTTAAACACTGGTCTAGACTGTAAGAGAGACGAGCTACGAGAATGTTAAAACCAATTGGAGTTTATATGAACAGCTTTTCATGAAAAAACTTTTGAATTCTATCTAAATTTTTCGTTTTACAGCGTCAGTAACGGCAAAATATGTGCGCATTTTGGAATTTTTAGAGATCACATAGAAACGTATTTCGATTCATAAAACAATAATCACAATAAAAGCAAAAGATTTTCCTAAGATATGCATATTAAAATAATATATTTTGCTTATAAAAACTTGTGACTCTATACTGATTCGTTTTAGAAAATACCAATCAATCATCAATAAAGTTATCAGATTAAAATTGACACAATT
Organism: Bactrocera tryoni; assembly: GCF_016617805.1. NCBI lineage: Eukaryota > Metazoa > Arthropoda > Insecta > Diptera > Tephritidae > Bactrocera > Bactrocera tryoni. The sequence continues at coordinate 55,812,882 of NC_052501.1, read as the reverse complement.
AGTATCCTCAAGGTTTTTAATCTTATCCCCAAAATTTGTCGGAATTGGACTATAGCATTTCAAGGATATTGACACCAAATATGTGAAATTCGGAAATAATTTGTCATGATATATCTTTGTGATAACATTGGGAAAAATTGATTCAATACTTCTTTGAAACCCCCAGATATTTAAAATTAAAAATCTTCTGTTTTATGATTATAAATAATGAATACAATATTTCTTACTTTTATTTAAAATATAAACGAAAATTCCACATATCACTTTGCCTCGCGAGAGTTTAAAAAGTTTAGTTACATCCTAACTTGGCAGTTCCTTACTTGTTTTGGGTGAAAAAAGTGTTTTAGGATAAAGATAAAAGGTAATCTCTGAGTTTTGATCAGAAATTTTTTACACTTTATTTTCTTCACTAGAAGCTGCTCATTCGGAACCGCCGATATCGGACTTATAACATATGGCTACCACACAAACAGCTCAAAGGATCGAAATCAATTACTTGTACGGAAAAATTTTTTTGAATAATTCCAAAATTATAATTTTGTAAGAAAAAAAGTGAACATCGAAGGGTATTGTAGTTCGATTCAGATGAAGTTACCATTTGTTCATGTTATAATGAAAATAATGTAAATTATGGGTATACATAACTTTGTTGATATTATTACAGAAAACTTCGGTCATAGAGTTATCACTGTGTCAACTCCGTACGAATGTGTTTTGATAGAGTTGCCACGTTTTCTCGCTTAAAACACATAATTTTATGTATTACTGCTAACTGTTAACTTCAGTAATGAAACTACTATAATCATACAATTTATGTGTAAAGTAGAAATAAACGAGTCATACATTTTCATACAGAATCCATATTTAGGCACAATGTTAGTCTGTGCCCAATACTACTACTATCGCATTTCTATATACATATAATTATGGTTTTGTAATACTCAACATACATAGAAACTTTCAGTCACTCGTTGAGGTAATACTGTTTTCAAGTTAAGGACAAAATGTCACATAAATCTTTGTCTGAGTTTTAATTAAAATACTTAAGATAAAAGTGGAGTAACACAATGCTGGCAGACAGACGGGCGAGCATCACTCTCCGTACACTAAAGAGCGGCATTTAAACCAACTACACAACCAAAATATACAAATTAATGTGACATACTTATGTATTTACGCACAGTGATCTATTGGCTATGCACACTTGTGCAACAACTGATTTGCATTGCATGCAACAACAAGAACTGTTCCGCCAACTGCTGAAAATAGCGTTTAATGTGAATTGTTACTACATTGTTAAGCTTGCTCTTTGCTTGAATGCCATTGCGCTGCCTGTGGCCCGTCCACTCTTCTCTCTCTCTGTGCTCTGACTTTGATTGCCCACAGTATTTCATCTGCTTTAGCTTAACTTAAGTTTTTTGTGGTTTAGATTGCTGTGGCATCGAGGCGGGCTTTACTTGTGCCCATCCACACAAATATTTCTGTCGCTTGGTGGATCGCTCGCTAAACTCTAACTTAAATGGCTATCAAATAATCTTTCTACATTACTTCACTATGTTCTGAGACATAATTTTGGTTGTTACAGTGAATTTCTGTATTCTAGTATCTTTACTTTGGCTGTTACTGCTGCTTCGTATTCTTTTGTTCTCGACTTTATTAAAAAATTGCATAATAAATTCCTGTCGAAAAGTTGTGTAAGTTATAAATTAGCAATCACCACATTTCCACTAAAGTGAACATTTATTGAGATTTTAGAGCTACTGACGTGCCTTCTCGGTTAACTTAACTGGAGTTTGAAGGCAAACATTTAATTTCACTAGTACTTCCTAAGCATGGCCTTGAGGAGCGGCAAGGCGTAGACATAATTAATGCTATTTTACTCTGTAGTAGTGTGAAAGTATGTTCTTAGAATTACATTAGCTCAGGTGAGTTAAAAGTGAGGAAATGTGGTTGCAAAATGTACATAAAATCAGTATATGAGATACAAAGTGTGGCTTATGGAAAATATATATTTCACATAAAATAAAGGATAGTAACAGTAATACAGCTTGCTAGAGATCATACATATTATAGCTAGGTATTTCGATCTCGTAAAACAGCAAAAATATAAAACAAAAGATTTTGCTAAGATATGCATATTGCAATAATTTATTTAAGCTTTTGCATTTGTAAAACATTCTTCTCTTGAAGTACCAATGATTCATGAAAATCTTCATCCGTTCTGCTTCTCGGCAAAAAAAGTACAAAGTTATTACATAATTAGTAACATATAAGAAACAAGTAAGGAAGGGCTAAGTTCGGGTTACATACTCTCGCATGGTAAAGTGATAATCGAGATTTCATTATCCGTCATTTACATATTTTTCAAATACCTTATTTTTGTAAAGTTTTATTCCGCTATCATCATTGGTTCCTAATGTACATATATACTCGTATTATACAGAAAAGGCATCAGATGGAATTCAAAATAGCGTTATATTGGAAGAAGGCGTGGTTGCGAACCGATTTCACCCATATTTCGTACATGTCATCAGGGTGTTAAGAAAATATTATATGCCGAATTTCATTGAAATCGGTCTAGTAGTTCCTGAGATATGGTTTTTGGTCCATAAGTGGGCGAGACCACGCCCATTTTCAATTTTTAAAAAAAGCCTGGATGCAGCTTTCTTCTGCAATTTCTTAGGTAAAATTTAGTGTTTCTGACGTTCCTTGTTAGTCGGTAAACGCACTTTTAGTGATTTTCAACATAACCTTTGTATGGGAGGTGGGCATGGTTATTACCCGATTTCTTCCATTTTTGAACTGTATATGGAAATGCCTGAAGGAAACGACTCTATAGAGTTTGGTAGCTATGTCAAGTAGCTATGTATAGTAGTTTTCGAGATATGTACAAAAAACTTAGTAGGGGGCGTGGCCACGCCCACTTTTCCAAAAAATTACGTCCAAATATGCCCCTCCCTAATGCGATCCCTTGTGCCAAATTTTACTTTAATATCTTTATTTATGGCTTAGTTATGACACTTTATAGGTTTTCGGTTTTCGCCATTTTGTGGGCGTGGCAGTGGGCCGATTTTGCCCATCTTCGAACTTAACCTTTTCATGGAGCCAAGGAATACGTGTACCAAGTTTCATCATGATATCTCAATTTTTACTCAAGTTACAGCTTGCACGGACGGACGGACAGACGGACGGACGGACAGACAGACATCCGGATTTCGACTCTACTCGTCGCCCTGATGACATGTACGAAATATGGGTGGAATCGGTTCACAACCAAGCCTTCTTCCAATATAGCGCTATTTTCAATTCCATCTGAAGCCTTCTCTGTAACTTTCCACAAATACGGTATTTGAAAAATATGTAAATGACGTATAATGAAATCTCGATTATCACTTTATCATGCGAGAGTATAAAATGTTCGGTGACACCCGAACTTAGCCCTTCCTTACATGTTTTTATATTAAAATGTTATGACATATTAGTTATAAATAAGAAGAAATGTTTTGTTTTTAAATATTAGCAGTTTCTTCTGGCTGCTTTCACTTTACCCATTAGTCCTAATATTAATTATAACGTTTTTGTTAAATATGTTAAAATGTTTGACTGGACGAGTTTATTATGAGAGAGGGATGAGTAAGGAACAACGGAAATATTGAAACCCGAGAAATTAAATTCTCTCACGCGGACATTGTATATAAATCATATTAATATCACATTACTATATTATACCCCTATTTCTAAAACTTCTTTCACTCCATGCGATAGAAAAAGGTTAAGAAACTGTATTATATCTATGACGAGGGTGAAAATATTACATCTGCGCATGATGTATAATGTACATACATACGTATTACAGAAAATTCAGAATATTTTAACAAACAAGAAAAAACGTTAACTTAGCTAATGTACCCTTCATAGGTGCATTTCTTTTAGTAAATATGAGTCCAGTTTGTATGAAAGAGCACCTACATCCATTTTAAACTGCATTCCCATCCACATTGGTCTTTTGTCTTCCTAGGCAATCATATGCTCCTGCTGATTGTTCCGTTAACTTCCCGTCCATTTGCCTCTCCCTTGGATGTGCTTTATTGTTGTTTTCGTGCTAAATATGCTGATATTTGCTATTTCCTATTTACCAGCTACCAAATGTCATTGACCATATTCTGAAATTTAGTTTGACGCACAGACCTCGCTTGCTTAGATGTATGTTTGCATATATATACTCGTACATGTGTATGTATGTGCTTTGAAAGAAATGTATACTTGTACAATTCAGCTGTGTTGTGTGACTGAGGAAATATGCTTCTGTTTCACATTCGAACATACAGAAATATTCATATATGTATTCGTAAATTGTTTTGAGTAAAAAATCATAAATTTTAATTTTCGTATTCGGCTAAAAATTATATCAAAACAAGAAAAAACGTTAACTTCGGTTGCACCTAAATACCCTTCACAGGTGCATTTCTGTTAGTAACTATGTGTTCAGTTTGTATGGAAGCTATATGCTACAGTAATCCGTTCTTAACAAGTTTCTTAGAGATTACATTGTTGCCTTAAAAAAAAATCTATACCAAATTTCGTGAATATATCTTGTCAAATGTGAAAGTTTTCCATACAAGAATTTAATTCCGATCGTTCAGTTTGTATGGCAGCTATATGTTATAGTGGTCCGATATCGGCCGTTCCGACAAATGAGCAGCTTCTTGAAGAGAAAATGACGTTTGCAAAATTTCAAAACGATATCTTAAAAACTGAGGGACTAGTTCGTATATATACAGACAGACAAACAGACGGACATACAGACGGACATGGCTAAATCGACTCAGCTCGACATACTGATCATTTATATATATATACTTTATAGGGTCTCCGACGATTCCTTCAGGGTTACAAACTTCGTGACAAACTTAATATACCCTGTTCAGGGTATAAAAAATCCCTATTGCCAATATGATACGATGAAGTAATAAGTTAAATATTATAATTTATCTTAAGTATATATGGAATATGGAAATTATTTATTTATTTAATTTAATATTTTCAATTAAAATAGAATATTTTTGAAGTTATACTTCTTATACGAGTTCGGAAAAGGTTGCGATAGATTCAGGTTGCGCAACCTTGCTCAATATGAATCTACGCAACCTTGTCAGCGAAGATGTTCGAGCAGCATGCGAAGCGGTGACAATCGGTGATCGCTTGTTCGTTTCTTTCGGCACAGCTCGGCTTTTCTACCAACAACCCAATGTGGCCATGCTTATGCTGTTGTTGTTTTTGTAGAACAATGTTTCAATTTTTGGTTGGTGACATATTCAATTAAAAATAAATTTTGTTGGGATTCGAACCTACGTGCTCGTCGTAACTTTTCAAGCGCTTACCACCAACACCATCATTGACATTTGTATTGCGTTGTCCTAATTATTTGGTTGTATGTTTGTATGCTTGTGCATTATTGAAGTTATACTTCTTTTTCTTTCGTTTGTCTTTCATTTATGCGAATTCTCAACTATTTTGCGTATATTTTGGTTGAAATACTCTGCGTTGGCCGTTGAAAAATTAAGGCTATACTTTACAGGATCATTTTTGTAGTTAGTCTTCATTTAAATTTTTTGGAAATCGACCCGCGATGACGAGGTATATCGTTTTATCTGACAGCGTGAGGTTTATGAACTTCATTTCTAATATTGTGCTGTGGCATATTAGAAATGATGTTTCTTCGAAAATGCGCATTATTTTTCTTTCGTTTGTCTTTCATTTTTGCGAATTCTCAACTATTTTATGTGACTTTATCTCTTTCATATCTCTTTTTTTTTGTGCGAATTCTTACAATTTCTGAACGTGCACATGCGTATACATACATTCATATGAGCATGTGCAGAATAGAGCTCCCACTCCCGGAATGTTTTCGAATTCCCGGGATTTCGGGATATCGAAATTTCATTTCCCGGGATTCCCGGGAAAAACGGGAGAAAATAAAAATTGCTAATTATTGCTTATAAATTTAAAAAAATTTAATTATTTTTTTTATTTCCAATCAGTTACATAGATTCAATTAAGTATGCCCATGTTCTTGGGTTCTTTATAATAAAAAAATTATTATTTAATAATAATTATTATTTCTTATAAATTGAAAAAAATATATAATTCACTTTTTACCTTTTCATTTTCGATTATTTTTAAATCGATATCGCGATTCTCAACATCATTAGTATTGTACTTTTTGACAATTAACAGCTGATCAAACCAGTGCTGTAACATTGATCAAACAGTGTTGTAAAGTACTAAATTCTTACTAATTGGTTTTTGGCAATGTTCATCTATTGTAAATACAACTTTGTTTATGAAAAAATAATAATTAACAGTGTTTAAAAAAAAAGGACAAAAATCCCGAATATCCCGGGAAATTAATTTTAAATCCCGGGAGGAGTTTTAAGTCCGGGATCCCGGGATTTCGGGAGCCCGGGAGCCCGGGAGTGGGAGCTCTAGTGCAGATACACAAGATAGGTTAGAAAGATTTCTGCCTTTTAACATCGTATACTATATTAATACATATTTTTCGTACTAATAGAAATTAAATTTATCACAGCAATATTATGTATATGTATGTTAGGTATATTGGTGTGATAAATTTTATTTCTATTAGTAAGAAAAATATTTATTAGTATAGTATTACGATGTTAAAATGCAAAAATTAAAGACTAAGTCCGTCGAGATTCGAACCTGCGTTCACATTTTGACTTTTTATGTGCTTACCACCAACACCACTATTGACACTTTCGTGGCCTTGTCTTAAGTATGGTTTGGTTATGCATGTAAGAAATGGTTCAAATAATTTAGTTTAAGTATAGAAATATGCTGTTGTAGAACATTTGCTTTCGCAAACATACAGACAAATGTGCAAACGACATAATATATGCATGATTGTTTCGCATTTTGCTTTTACGCCGGTCAAATTTCTATACAAAAATCGACTGAAATGCATGAGAAAATAAAATGGGCAACTAGTGCAAATGATTTAAAAAAAATTTATTGATAATTAAATATAAATGAAAATACATGTAAATTTACTTAAATTTATTAAAAAACTTATTTAAATTTATTGAAAAACTGCAAAGAAAAATAAAAGTTAATTCATTTTACTTTGGCCCAGTTTTCTGCCCAATACAAATGCAACGCCAATAATGAATACAAGAAATTGACTAAACACCATGATATAAAATATACAAATTATAATATGACAACCCAAGTACAAAAGTAAAAAAGAGAGATGGTTACGCTGCATATTCCCTTCCGCAACGAAGAGACAGAACTACTTTCCGAGTCAAAATTCCTTCATTTAGACTTTGCTTTATAAAATGTGCATAATGAATTTAAATGTTCTAGTTTTCTTTCATACAAAATGATATGCATTTCTGAATGTCACTAAGAAGTATAACTTCTTCCGCGCATAGGGACTCCACGCACCTTTTTTTTCTTTTTTGTTATTTTCTGTCATAATATTTGAATTAATTGAATAATTCGAACAAAAAAATGTTATGCAAATCATTTTGGGACTTGTTGCGTCAAGTGACTTTATAAATCTAAAATCAAATATTTTAAGAAATATATTAATAAAGTCAATTAGATAATAATTGAATAAATTATAAAATTTTTTTTATTATGTAAAATATTTACCATTTTTATATTACCAAGAACATCATCTATTCCAAATGTATTACAATACTCAATTACTATGAATTTTCGAAATTAATTTTAACTACATATACTTTCCCCCTTTTTTATATATATTAGGGTGTTTTTATTTTTTTGAATTATTAATTTTGTTCGGTCCCTGTCACAAAATTTCCTTGGAAATACCCCAAAAAAATTCCCTGAAAATTTTAGCCCTACATATTAACATTAAGAACTGGACCGAGGCATGTAAAATTTTCCATAGAAAATACACTACAATCTTGGTTTTTATCTTTAAATTCCTACAGATCAGAGGTATTTTTATGGCATCGCTTTGACTTTAGACGCTGTAGCTCTTGTCAGTTATACAAAAAAATGCGAATTTCGTGGAAAAATCAGGTTTAGATACCTCGCCTTTATCTTTTGGAATACACGTGGTTAATTATTCATCTACTGATTACCAGTACCAGTTTTAATCCATTGCACTGCGTATTTGCAGTTCTATTCTACCATTCCCAATATTTAGTAATTTTATCATTTTTTAGGAAGAATCAGTTTGAAGTTGTACGCATATACATACATACTTCAATGTATTTGCAAAGAATCGAAAAGATTTCTGTATATCTAAAATTATAATAAACCTTTTTATCAATACTCCAATTATTCCGCTATATCTTTATGTTAGATATCCCGTTTGGTTTGTTATGAATGCATTTGCGTCCTTGACTAATAATCTAGCAAAGTATCCGCAGTGCCTTGACGATGAAAATTTCAATGCCATTTTTTGTTGTGATATTAAATATATCGGACGGGTTCGTCTTAAAAGAAAACTACCTGGTTAAGGAGCAAAATCAGTATAACCCATATACTAAGCATGTTTGGATATGAAAATTTTTACTTATTTCTTTCTATTTTTGAGAAACTAAAATTTTCAAATGATTCTTACATAAATTTTGAACAAATGCTTATGATTTGAAATATAATTTTTGTATTTATGAGTTGTATTGAATTTTAGCATAAAGAGATAAAATGTATCCTATGTCTTTATCCTGCTTCTAAGCTACCTCCCCACCAATTTTAAGCCAAATCGGTTCAGCTATTCTTGAGTTATAAACGACTTTCTTTTATATACCAACTTGTACCATACTTGTAAATGACAGAAAATAGCAAAAAAAGAAAAAAAAAAACAACAAACATATGCGGGAGCTGTAGCACATGAAAATTTTCATTAGCTCTGCTGTGCTACCGCTCCCAATTTTTGCTACCGCTACGCCAGAGCATAGCGCAGAATTTAATTTTTTGCTCCCGCTCCAGCTATAGTTTTTTACCTAACAAAACTGGGAGCAGAGTAGAGCACATAATTTATATTGTTATGCTAAGGCTATGCTGTGGCTCCCGACAAAGTGAGAGCGGTAGCAAGAGTAAAATGAAATGCTACGAGAGTAGCGTAGTTTTTCAAACCTTACCTCTTTCCTACTACTACTTTTACCTCTTTCCTTGCTGCTGCTGCGCATATGTATGTTTGTATGCTTGTTCATTATTGAAGTTATACTCCTTTTTCTTTCCTTTGTCTTTCATTTCTGCGGATTCTCAACTATTTTGTGTGCCCTTTTATTGAAATACCCAGCGTTGGCCGTCGAAAAATTGGGCCTATACTTTACAGGATTATTTCTGTAGTTAGTCTTCATTTACATTTTTTGGAAATCGACCCGCGATGACGAGGTATATCGTTTTATCTGACAGCGTGAGGTTTAAGAAGTTCATTTCTAATTTTGTCTTGTGGCATGTTAGAAATGATGTTTCTTCGAAAATCGTTCGCTTACAACGGATGAAACGACTTTTGAGTGGTAATTTTAATGAATGAATTCCTTTTGGTTGAAATGCTCTGCGTTGGCCGTTGAAAAGTTAAGACTATACTTCTCAGGATCATTAATTTCTTTGAAGAAATCGTAGAAATTAATGACCTTTAGAAATATGCATATTTGCATTATTTCGTTGTCATTTCCATATTCGTAGCAATAGAATTTCTATGGCATAAGTAAAGTAGTTTCCGCCGATTGTCACCCCTTGCCGCTGTAGCAGCTTCGCCTACAAACATGCGTAAAAATGTATGTATGTACATATATGTACGTATGATCGTGAATACATATCGACGCAGATTTTTGCGAGAAGCACCAGAAAGTTGTGCAATTTATGATTTTTAGCTTTTGCCATCGTCGCGAAAAGACGACTTGTTGGCAAAGGCATGCTCGGGGAGATAATAAATTATAATAAATTTATAAAATGTGAATTTAAGTTTTCTAGTTTTCTTTCATACAAAATGATATGCATTTCTTGGAATATCACTAAGAAGTATAACTTCATCCGCGCGTAGGGACTCCACACACCCTTTTTTGAATACAATAACAGCTAAATAGCCATCCTTATTGAGGGCAGAATGGTTACTTTGAATTCATCAATGATTCGAGATCTGTTGGCATACGTTTTGCTTTTCAAATAGGCTTAGAAAATATTGGAGGTAGTCAAATTAGAAATTTTCCTTTCAATCTTCCATCCACAGATCTTATTCTACACTTCATTGTACCGAATTAGATACCTCATTCTTATCCACTTACTTCCAATTCCTTGTCAGCGTAAGCAACATTACGTTTCAAGGGTACGTCACAATATACATAGCTTTTTTATACTCTCGCAACAAAGTTGCTGAGGAGAGTATTATAGTTTTGTTCACATAACGGTTGTTTGTAAGTCCTAAAACTAAAAGAGTCATAGGTTATATATACCAAAGTGATCAGGGTGACGAGTAGAGTTGAAATCCGGATGTCTGTCTGTCCGTCCGTCTGTCCGTCCGTGCAAGCTGTAACTTGAGTAAACATTGAGATATCATGATGAAACTTGGTACACGTATTTCTTGGCTCCATAAGAAGGTTAAGTTCGAAGATGGGCAAAATCGGCCCACTGCCACGCCCACAAAATGGCGAAAACCGAAAACCTATAAAGTGTCATAACTAAGCCATTAATAAAGGTATTAAAGTGAAAAAAGTTAAAGTGAGTGAAATCTGGCAGAAAGGATCGCATTAGGGAGGGGCATATTTGGACGTAATTTTTTTGGAAAAGTGGGCGTGGCCCCGTCCCCTACTAATTTTTTTGTACATATCTCGGAAACTACTATAGCTATGTCAACCAAACTCTATAGAGTCGTTTCCTTCAGTACCTGAATACTGTTCAAAAATGGAAGAAATCGGATAATAACCACGTCCATCTCCCATACAAAGGTTGTGTTGAAAATCACTAAAAGTGCGTTAACCGACTAACAAAAAACGTCAGAAACACTAAATTTTACGGAAGAAATGGCAGAAAGAAGTTGCACCCAGGCTTTGTTTAATAATTTAAAATGGGCGTGGCGTCGCCCACTTATGGAGCAAAAACCATATCTCAGAAATTACTCAACCGCTTTCAATGAAATTCGGTATATAATATTTTCTTAACATCCTGATGACATGTACGAAATATGGGTGAAATCGGTTCACAACCACGCCTTCTTCAAATATCACGCTATTTTGAATTCCATCTGATGCCTTCTCTGTATAATATATACATTAGGAAATGAAAATACAATTCAATACTCAAAGTACACAAATTGATCTAATCTAATTAATTTTACAGCAAAATAAAAAAATATGTAAATGTTGGATAATGAAATCTCGATTATCACTTTATCATGCGAGAGTATAAAATGTTCGGTGACACCCAAACTTAGCACTTCCTTACTTGTTTTTTCTGATGTTAACAATCCAAGGAATCTTTTCTAACTTATTTCAATTTTTTTAAATTATTTTTCAGTTCATCACATTTAACCCTTCAGATTAAGTTGCTTAGAAGTTTTGGATATATAAAAAAAATTTGTAATCTTGTTCCATAGCTAAAAAAAATTAATACTTACCAATAATGCTAAACGGAAATTTGCCCAGCCCACAAAATTTGCCAATAAGTGGCGAATGCTCATCGCGACCATCATAGACGGCAAGCCAATCGTAGGGGCAGTGTTCCTTGCCAGAACCTATTGGTCGTATGGGACAAGTCATGACGTTCTCACACCTGCAAAGCAAAAGAATAATGGAAAAGAATAAGCGATAAGAAGAAGAGTAAAATTAAGATGAAGGTTAGAAGTTAAGTTGCCAAAAAGTAATATAAGTATACTACGGTGATCAAATTGAAAGACGAATTTTCTTATATTTTTAAAATCTTTATTTATTCTTGCAAATCCATTTCATCTTGTTCAAAGTAAGCCCCTTTCGCTGCAATACACGTATGCCAACGAATTTTCCAGTCATCATAGCACTTGGAAAAATCCTCCGTCATGATGGCCATTAGAGCCTTCTTCGATTCAGCTTTTCTATCCTCAATTGAGTCAAAACGGTGTCCTCAGAGTGGTCTTTTGAGTTTGCTGAATAGCCAGAAGTCACACGGTGCTAAATCAGGTGAATACGTTGGCTGCGGAACGATATTTGTTGAATTTTTGGCGATATGATTACAAATAAGCAATGCAGTATGAGATGGTGCATTATAGTGGTGCAGAAACCAAGAGCTTTCGACCCTCAATTCTATCCTCTTGAGGCGAATAGCTTCACGTAAACGGCGCATAACGCTCAAATAATATTCCTTGTTGACAGTTTGGTCCAGCGGAAGGAAGTCATAATGCACCACACCACGATAATCGAAGAAAACTGTCAACATGACCGTGATTATTGAGTGGTTTTCTCGGTTTCGGCTCGCCTTTAACACGATATTTGCTCGATTGATCTGTTGTTTCGGGATCGTAAGCGTAGATTCAAGTCTTATTTCCAGTTATGATGTCAGGAAGCGTTGTTTCACATATGTTAACCCGAGCTCTTTTTCGAAAAAATTGAGTGGTTTTGGAATCATTCGAGTTTTGACTCCTTAAGCCCAATTCATCCTTCAAAATCGCCTGCACCGTTCCAAATGATATGCCCAAACTATCAGCAATGTCTCTAATAGTTAATCGTCGATTTTCAAGCACCATTTCTTTGACTTGTTTGACGTGATGTTCATCAGTCGATATTTTTGGCCGATTTGACACCCCATTTTTCTCAACACTCTCACGACCGGCTTTGAACTCGTTATACCACTTGCAAACACTTTTAGAATACAGAGTTTGATCCCCAAAGGCTTTTTGCAAAGATCTTCAAGGTTTCTGCAGGCGAAATTTCATTCCGCAAACAAAATTTCATTCCGAAAACAAAATTTAATCGCACTTCTTTGTTCAATGAATTCAGACATAGTAAAAATTGAAGAATTCACTTTTTGAGCCTCACAAAACGACGCGTATCTCAAATACTAATGAATATTTAGACGTGAAATTTAACATAGATATCACTAACATGATTCGAAAAAGATGAAATTTCATCACAGTAGTATACCAACCAAGGTAGGAGGGTAAAATATGCATTTACTCTTGATGAAGGCAGTTACGCTCTCAACAGTTTGGTCAATTGGCGTAAAATGGCTGTTGTGAGTACAATAAGGTGTGCTTAAGGACTTATATATTTATATGTAAATATTAAATTTTCATAAAGGAGTTAAAGTGTTGTAACTGAACATTAGTACGAGAAAAGCAGAAGGAACCTTGGGCTTTGTTAAGAGGCTTTAATCATTGTCTAAGCAGACTATGAGCAATATAATCTGCAATGCAATTTTTGTCACCTTTTTTAACAATTCTATGTTAAAATAATGTATATGATAACTTTATTATTTAAAATTTTGCCAAATGAGTTATTATGCGCAATATTAGGTCAGGACAGCAAATTTTTGAAAGCAAACAAATCGTAATAGGAAGAAACTCATTTGTAATGAAAGATAAGATAACAAAATTTAAAAGAAAAATAACTAACGGGTGATCTGAACTCGGAAAAAAGAAGCGGATGAACGTAGTAGAATTTTTAAAAGTTATAAATTAATTATCTCGATTTCCGGGAAAAATACGAGCGCTAACGATAAAAGTTCAATGGAAAGAAACTTTTGTATTAACTCCCTTTTCGCATAATCTAAAAATTAAAAAAAAAATTCAAATATCCAAGTTTTAGAGTTTTTGTTTTTATGTTGTTTAAAGAAAAACATATTAATTTTTTTAAGTTTAGAACATTTGTTTTTTCTTTTTATTTTGATTTAAAGTCGGAACATTTGGTTTTAAAAGTTTTATTGAAAGAACATTTCGCAGAGCAGATAATTCACTCGTACCCACTGAGGAGTAGTATACGCAATGTTTTTTTATGTAAGAAACAGTGTACTTATAACTGTTTGAATGAATGAGGAAATTATAAATATATTGACACCTTATATCCACATACGCACAAAAATGAAAAAATATGGTTTAAAGAAAAAATAACGTATACAACATTTTCGATAGTTTTTCCTAAAATATGGAGGAACTCAGAATTTGGTTCAAAGGCCTAATTTTGGCATACTTCATATCAAAATTAAAAAAAAAAAAAAGATTTTTGGTACGATATAGGTACGATGAACGTCTGCTGAGGTACAAAGGTTTTCGATTGAGTTCTGAAATTTTGTAAAGAATGTCTTTTGAACAAATCAGATTAAATATTACTGTTGGGCTAAGAAGACTTTTCATACGGTCGACAATATTATATATCGGGTGATTTTTTACGAGCTTGATAACTTTTTTAAAAAAAAAAACGCATAAAATTTGCAAAATCTCATCGGTTCTTTATTTGAAACGTTAGATTGGTTCATGACATTTACTTTTTGAAGATAATTTCATTTAAATGTTGACCGCGGCTGCGTCTTAGGTGGTCCATTCGGAAAGTCAATTTTGGGCAACTTTTTCGAGCATTTCGGCCGGAATAGCCCGAATTTCTTCGGAAATGTTGTCTTCAAAGCTGGAATAGTTGCTGGCTTATTTCTGTAGACTTTAGACTTGTAGCCCCACAAAAAATAGTCTAAAGGCGTTAAATCGCATGATCTTGGTGGCCAACTGCCCATGCATCCCGAAAAATGCACTGTTTGGTGTGGTTTGTACGCTGGTGGAATCATTGGACCGTATTTTTTCAAAGATGCTGTTGGACGCAACGTTACGGTGAATGGCGATCGCTATCGTTCGATGCTAACAAACTTTTTGTTGCCAAAAATGGAAGAACTGAACTTGGTTGACATGTGGTTTCAACAAGATGGCGCTACATGCCACACAGCTCGCGATTCTATGGCCATTTTGAGGGAAAACTTCGGAGAACAATTCATCTCAAGAAATGGACCCGTAAGTTGGCCACCAAGATCATGCGATTTAACGCCTTTAGACTATTTTTTGTGGGGCTACTTCAAGTCTAAAGTCTACAGAAATAAGCCAGCAACTATTCCAGCTTTGGAAGACAACATTTCCGAAGAAATTCGGGCTATTCCGGCCGAAATGCTCGAAAAAGTTGCCCAAAATTGGACTTTCCGAATGGACCACCTAAGACGCAGCCGCGGTCAACATTTAAATGAAATTATCTTCAAAAAGTAAATGTCATGAACCAATCTAACGTTTCAAATAAAGAACCGATGAGATTTTGCAAATTTTATGCGTTTTTTTTTAAAAAAAAGTTATCAAGCTCTTAAAAAATCACCCGATATATACTAATATTATGCTAATTAGTTTTGAATATTCCTGAATTAGCTCTTACTTAAAGTCGAAAAATTGTACAATTTTGTGTATTACCAAATTTACTTTCGATTTCCTTTCAAAATACAAAAGTGTGGCAATATTATAGAAACATTTTGGAAGCCAGATGGTAGTTGGTCATAAAGTCATATATTGAACCATCATTTGTTGAAAAGCGCAAACTTTTCATTACGATTTGTATTTGTAATATTTAGTTACTTTGTGTGACATGCTGTGCCAAATTCATACTTAAACCCAAACCACATTACGTTTTCAAAGTTTCCTTTTAGATTTAATCAGGTAGTAACCATTAGTAACCAATTCTTTTTAAAAGCAGATCTCTCTGTTTTCTTAATAAAGAGAGGTGGCATTGTGCGTATACGTAAACATTATTTATGCCTGCTGTGTAAAAACGTGCTCTCATCAATTATGCCTTACCAAAGAGTTGGCGAGAACTTTGCCACGTCAACGGCGGCATCAATAACTTCTATAACAGCAACAACAATAAAGAGCATTTGCTGAAATGGCATCGAAATAGCACATACATAGCGTAGTGATTTGTCCTTGTGCGCCGGTGTATAAATGTGGATAAATGCTTCGTCGATGATCCCGAAAAGATCCGAAACTTTATTTAGGCTTCGCTTACAATAAATATCGTGAAAGACTACTGTCTAAGCTTCTCGCATATTTTCAAACTAATTTTGCCAATACGAGTTTTGGGTATTTTGTTGTAGTCACTTGCGGCATACCTGACAGTGGCTCGATATCTCTTCCGAAATCAAGATTGAGCCACCGTCCGATATTGCTATCAGAGTAAGATATCAGATTACCTCAAATGAAAATGACAAATCTTTAAGAACTCTGAGCTCAATTTAACCTAAAATCTTTTTTAACAAAGATCTAAAACTTAAAGTACTTCTCTTTTTCGCTGAATTCCATATATATTTATAATAAGTGCTTCAAGCAGAATTGCATTCTCATAACACCAAAATATTATAATATGCGGTCAATGCGAGTTCAAGAGAAAGTTTTGAAAATATACCCAATGTTTTTTAAATCAGTGTGGTATAGTTAATGGTAACTGTTTTAATAGTTGAACACATTGGCTAAGCCAACAGCTAACGTAATTTTCTCCGTTAAAACTGTCTTAAACAACTTCTATGCACGTGAATTGACCTTCGTATTCCACCTGAAGGAAGTGAGAAAAATATATACTTTTCTTCAAGCCTTAGAAATGTTCAATTTAAAAATACTACCACCTGCAATTTGAGTATAAGATTAATTTTGAAAATTGCGCAGGTACAACAAAAAACGCCCAATTTTGTTTGGAAAAAGATAACTATATCCTTCAAAAAATAGTTATTTTATAACCCATTTTTATTTTTTTTGGAGAAACATAAAAATAAATTTGTAAAATTTCCATAAAATTCAGAAAAATGCACACTTGTGTAGATGTTTATGATAATAAAGAAAAAAATAAGTAAATGCAAAAAGCAATAACAGCGAGGTTTAGAAAAGTGAAGGAAAAAGGATTTAAAATATTCGTTTTTAGAGCATGAGTAGCGCAATAAATTTGCAGAAGACAAGAAACAACAAAAGGTAGTAAAAATACACTAAAGAAGGATCACCCATAATTACTGAAAACAGTGACGCTACCCATTTGCCCATCGGCCACGTGTTTGGTTTATTTTAATTGGCGCACGTTCAACAATTTGCTATGAAAGGAGCAGATTAAAAAATAAAACAAAAACTGACCCAAATCGACTCTCACTAAAGCGGAAAAGTTGTTGCGCCAAGAATGTGATATTTTTTAGAGCATTTTTCGGAATTTTAGTACACACACACCTCACAATTATTTCTAAATAAGCATTTTTTGCATTAATATTAATTATTATATCTATATTACCGGGTGGTTGATATATAGTGCAATTTCTTTACCGATTTCATAGCATTATTTAATTGGAGAATCGTACAAGGTTAGGGTACTTTCAAACGATCACAGAAGTTAGTTAGAAATATCCCTTTTGCCATTAAATAGAAGTAACTTGACTTCGTAAACCTGTTAATAGTATTAAACGCCCTAAATTTGCTTTCGAAAAATCGTTTTTTGATTTTGCTTAAATGAAACGACACTTCTTAGCACTGCGTTGAGCGTAGAACTTCAATATCATCACGGCACTACCTATGTTGAATATCATTAGATTTAAGTTTTGTCATGGCTGGGTATCAAAGTTGTCTGGTTGTTGAGGCTTTTCCGATCGTAGAATTAATAAATTGATTAAATTGAAAATTAATATTTTTAGTACTTCTCTAGACGATAGCTGTAGTTTAGGTTTTAACAACTCAAAGTGAGATTCCTTATGGTCGCAGAAAAAAAGAGAATCAGTATTGAGGTGTGCAACTTTGCTAAATTTATAACTGATTTTCAAAAACTCTTGTTTTTGTTTTTAGAACTAAAGTGGAACTAGGTAATTGGGAGAACCAACAAGAACATCGTTAAATTCGGTTGCATCGAAGCTAGAATAGCCTTATACGATTTTAATCTTGATTGTTCAACAGTAAGGCAACTATATGAAATAGCAGTCAATAATTAATGAAGCGTTGCCGTGGACATTAATACATTTATGAAAATTTTCGATAGTTCAGTTCGTATGGGAACTTTATGCTATAGGCGGTTTAGAAAAATGAAAAGCTTCTTGGTGAGAAAAGACGTATGCAAAATTTTAAATCCATGTCTCGAAAACCAAGGGACTAGATCGCGTTTATACAGATGGGCAGGCACGTATTCTTAAATCAACTCAGTCACGCTGATCATTTATACATATGATATAACTATTGGTATTTCGTTTGATGGCAACAGCTAATGTTATTGAATTTTTTTACAGCCAACTTCACACCAAACCGCAGGGTTTTTTGTAAAACAAATTTCTTATGGGGTCAGTAGGGTAATCTTTTTTCAAAAGTTTTTTTTTTTGCATTTTCTGTTCCCTTATACCCTTAGAATTAATGTAGAAATCCATTTTACCCTTGGAAGGTTTCGAAAAAGGCCCAAAAATAATAATAACGCACGAAGATCGGAGAGCTCGGAGTGCACACCTCATACTTTAAACGCTTTTTTCTCAAACACACACTTTTTTAAACTGGCGGACTTGATTCCGGTCGAACTACTCAACCGATTTGCTTGATTTTTTTTTTAATGTTCACAAAACGCCTGGCTATCATCCCTACTATGTTTTTTTTATAATTTATTGACAAAGTTATGACAAAATTTGTGTAAAAAACATGGGGAAAATTAAAAAAAACGTTAATAATTTATTAACATTTTTTCATGATTCAAGTAGGGACGATAACCATTCACGTAATTTTTAAGAATAAATTGGTTTTTTGTGTTTCAGAAGATCCAAACATGAGAAAAGATGTCATCAAAAACTCCGAAAAAATGTATTTATAGACTCCACGATATATCTCATGATATGTGAAAAAAGTTGTACTGTAGAATAAAAATTTCTATGAAAAAATGTCAAAAAATCAGGCCAGATGAACCTACTGACCCCTTAATATAAGAGTAATATGAAAATATGAATCTGTATTCCCTTCCAATTCACCTGAACTGAATCATATCGTAAAGAGCAAAGAACACGAATACAGGAACGGTGGTGTTTCATTTAAATATATATATTGTAACACCCATGCAACAAACGAGTGTCGCTAATTTGATCAGCAAAGCCCTCCTTCGAAACCTTTGTACACTTAGCAAAGCTTTTTACTGAAAAAAAAAATAATAACCAAACAAAAAAGTACAAATATTAGAAGCAGATGGTAGAAATTGAAGAAATACCCAACATAGAAGGCAAATATATTTCAAGCAAAACAAAACAAACAAATTTTCGAACTTCCGGGTGATTTTGTACCATATATGTATATCGGCCAGTAAGTGAGTTATCCCAATAAAAATAAGATAGCATGTGTTACATAACAGTGTACCTTTGTGTCTAAAATAGATAAATTTGAGCGAAAACTTGGCTTCTTCTTCTTAATTGGCGTAGACACCGCTTACGCGATTATAGCCGAGTTAACAACAGCGCGCCAGTCGTTTCTTCTTTTCGCTACGTGGCGCCAATTGGATATTCCAAGCGTAGCCAGGTCCTTCTCCACTTGGTCCTTCCAACGGAGTGGAGGTCTTCCTCTTCCTCTGCTTTCCCCGGCGGGTACAGCGTCGAATACTTTCAGAGCTGGAGTGTTTTCGTCCATTCGGACAACATGACCTAGCCAGCGTAGCCGCTGTCTTTTAATTCGCTGAACTATGTCAATGTCGTCATATATCTCGTACAGCTCATCGTTCCATCGAAAGCAGTATTCGCCGTGGCCAACGCGCAAAGGACCATAAAACTTTCGCAGAACTTTTCTCTCGAAAACTCGCAACGTCGACTCATCAGTTGTTGACATCGTCCATGCTTCTGCACCATATAGCAGGACGGGAATTATGAGTGACTTATACAGTTGGGTTTTTGTTTGTCGAGAGAGGACTTTGCTTCTCAATTGCCTACTCAGTCCGAAGTAGCACCTGTTGGTAAGAGTTATCCTGCGTTGGATTTCTAGGCTGACGTTGTTGGTGGTGTTTACGCTGGTTCCAAGATAGACGAAATTATCTACGACTTCAAAGTTATGACTGTCAACAGTGACGTGAGAGCCAAGTCGCGAGTGCGACGACTGTTTGTTTGATGACAGGAGATATTTCGTTTTGCCCTCGTTCACTGCCAGACCCATTTGTTTTGCTTCCTTGTCCAGTCTGGAGAAAGCAGAACTAACGGCGCGGGTGTTAAGGCCGATGATATCAATATCATCGGCATACGCCAGCAGCTGTATACTCTTATAAAAGATGGTACCTTCTCTATTAAGTTCTGCAGCTGGAACTATTTTCTCCAGAAGCAGGTTGAAAAAGTCACACGATAGGGAATCGCCTTGTCTGAAACCTCGTTTGGTATCGAACGGCTCGGAGAGGTCCTTCCCGATTCTGACGGAGCTTTTGGTGTTGCTCAACGTCAGCTTACATAGCCGTATCAGTTTTGCGGGGATACCAAATTCAGACATCGCGGCATAAAGGCAGCTCCTTTTCGTGCTGTCGAAAGCAGCTTTGAAATCGACGAAGAGGTGGTGTGTGTCGATTCTCCTTTCACGGGTCTTTTCCAAGATTTGGCGCATGGTGAATATCTGGTTGGTTGTTGATTTTCTAGGTCTGAAGCCACACTGATAAGGTCCAATCAGTTTGTTGACGGTGGGCTTTAATCTTTCACACAATACGCTCGATAGATCCTTATATGCGATGTTGAGGAGACTAATCCCACGGTAGTTGGCGCAGATTGTGGGGTCACCTTTCTTATGGATTGGGCATAGCACACTTAAATTCCAATCGTTGGGCATGCTTTCGTCCGACCATATTTTATAAAGAAGCTGATGCATGCTCCTTATCAGTTCTTCGCCGCCGTGTTTGAATAGCTCGGCCGGCAATCCGTCGGCCCCTGCCGCTTTGTTGTTTTTCAGGCGAGCAATTGCTATTCGAACTTCTTCATGGTCGGGTAATGGAACGTCTGATCCATCGTCATCGATTGGGGAATCGGGTTCTCCTTCTCCTGGTGTTGTGCGTTCACTGCCATTCAGCAGGCTGGAGAAGTGTTCCCTCCATAATTTAAGTATGCCTTTGGGGGTTCTACAAGAGTATACTCCGGTCTTGAAACCTTCTGTAAGCCGCCGCATTTTTTCGTAGAATTTTCGAGCATTACCCCTGTCGGCCATCTTTTCAAGCTCTTCGTACTCACGCATTTCGGCCTGTTTTTTCTTCTGTCTACAAATGCGTCTCGCTTCCCTCTTCAACCCTCGGTATCTATCCCATCCCGCACCTGTAGTGTTCGATCGTAACGTTGCGAGGTAGGCAGCGTGTTTTCTCTCCGCTGCGACACGGCACTCCTCGTCGTACCAGCTGTTCTTTTGCACTTTCCGAAAACCAATGGTTTCGGTTGCAGCTGTACGTAAATAGTTTGAAATGCCGTCCCACAGTTCCCTTATACCGAGTTGTTGACGAGTGCTCTCAGAGAGCAGGAGTGCAAGCCGAGTCGAAAATCGTTCGGCTGTCTGTTGTGATTGCAGCTTCTCGACGTCGAAACTTCCTTGTTTGGTGGCGTGCGTTTTTGCTGCACAGAGGCGGGTGCGAATCTTAGCTGCAACAAGATAGTGGTCCGAGTCGATGTTAGGACCTCGGAGCGCACGCACATCTAAAACACTGAAAACGTGTCTTCCGTCTATCAAAACATGATCGATCTGGTTGGTAGTTTTTCGATCTGGAGACAGCCAGGTAGCTTAATGAATCTTCTTATGCTGGAATCTAGTACTACAGATAACCATATTTCGGGCCCCGGCGAAGTCGATCAGCCTCAACCCATTTTAGGATGTTTCCTGGTGCAGGCTGAATTTACCGACCGGAGTGCCAAAGATACCTTTTTTGCCCACTCTGGCGTTAAAGTCGCCAAGCACGAGTTTGACATCGTGGCGGGGGCAGCCTTCATAAGCGCGCTCCAAGCACTCATAGAAGACATCTTTGGTCTCATCGTCCTTCTCTTCCGTCGGGGCGTGGGCGCAGATCAGCGATATGTTGAAGAACCTCGCTTTGATGCGAACTGTGGCTAGACGTTCATTCACCGCAGTGAATGATAGTACTCGGCGACGGAGTCTCTCTTCTACCACGAATCCAACACCAAACTTGCGCTCCTTTATATGAACACTGTAGTAAATGTCACAAGGACCTACTCGTCTCTGTCCTTGTCCCGTCCATCGCATTTCTTGTACGGCGGTGATGTCAGCCTTTGTTTTTACGAGGACATCAACCAGCTGGGCAGCGGCACCTTCCCAATTAAGGGACCGGACCTTGGCTTAGCCCCTATTTAACTAATATCAGTATTTTCGAACATCCGGCTGACTTTACACTGTATGAATGGGTTTACACCATGAAGTAAACCTGGTTTCGATTCTTGCCAGTTGGAAGAGTATGAAATGTTCGGTTGCACCCGAACTTAGCCCTTCCTTACTTGATTTAATTTATGTTTGTACCTTTACTTACTTAGTTTATACAATCCTGCTAATGTTCTTGTTAAACATAAGGGGTATTGCTGGACAAATTTGCAAGTAAATACTTGAATTAGTTTTTATGATTGTTAAATTGTTGTGAATGGATGCACCAGAGTAAGCATATAAGACTATCACTATGTACATATATTTTTAGAGATATATCTTTATTTTATTCGGCATTTTGATTTTTTCTGGATTTTTTTCGGGGAATAATATGTGCACTTGTGTATATGAGTTTAACGCAGATCCCTGTATTCCTCCTCTTCTACAGTATTCTAACTGGCTGGCTTTTTGTGCGTGTTGTTGTTTGTATGTTGTTAAGTTTGCGCCTGTATGTTTATTGTAATTATATATTTTAAGTTTGGGTTTCGCGCCCGGTTTGTGTGTTGCTTTTTTTTCTTTACACTGATTTATATAAGTTTTTTGTTCGGTTGACACGCATTTTTGACTTTTGTTGAGTTAATGTATTTTTTTTTGTTTAATTAGGAATTTTAACCATATTTTCTGCACTTGGGAATTTGATTTTGTTATAAATGTATGTATATATGGAAATACTCTGTGTTTTACTGCACCACTAGGTATAAATGTTTATATATGTATATGTGATTACTTTTTGGTGTCACTGCACGGCTCGTTTACTATTTTTCTTACAAATTTTTGTTTCTCAGTATAATATGCATTTTTACGCATACATATCTATAATGGGTTGCTATTAATTTATTGTGCCTGTCTTTGAGGATCGAAAGACCATGTTTAGGTATGTAACCAGTATACATATGTTTATATTATACTTTCGTAATGTACGCCATGTACGTATAAATTGAAATTGTTTAAATGATTATCACCCACATATGAAATAAAAATACCCGTGTCACTCAAGTGTATAGTATACAAGATAATTTATTAAGAAAATATTTAACTTTTTACAAATGTTATTTTTCTTAAAATTAAGTGTTTCAATTATTTAGGTAACCGAATTAAACGGGAGAGTATGTAAATACCTACACGTCAGATCGCTGTAGTCGAAGTGCAAACTATGTTATTATGGGAACTTGTTATTAAAGATGATATGATTTCCAAGTGTCGCTTCGGACTTATTTAATATTTCATAACCTGCAATTTGTTTCATTGTATACAGTAACGTTTACAATTTCATCATGGAGAGATATAACCAAGAACACGTTAACAAATTATTAAATTTTATTAATAAAATATTCGTTCTTCAACCTACTCGTCAAATTGTTGAAAATTTCGAGCGAACATTTTCTTTGTTCAAGTGCCAAGACAAAAAACCGATTGAAGCAATGAAAATATTGCTGCCATTCAAGCAAATGTTGCTGAAGACCGCAATTTGTCGATTCTCAGATGTTTTTAAGAATTGGGATTGCTTCAAACCACAACCAGGTGGATTTTGAGAATGGATTTGGGCTTGCATCCTTATGAAGTTGCAAGAAAATCCACAAATTATTCATGAGGGACCATTATTCACTTAAATTGACAGTTTGGTGTGTTTTTAATCTTGTGGAATCATCGGTGCGTACTCCTTTCGAAATGAAACTGGTGACACCGTTACTGTCACTGGAGAGCAATGTAGATCAATGACAATCAACTTTTTATAGCTGCAATTGGAAGAAGTTGATCTTCTGATT
This sequence comes from Bactrocera tryoni, assembly GCF_016617805.1. Classification (NCBI taxonomy): domain Eukaryota; kingdom Metazoa; phylum Arthropoda; class Insecta; order Diptera; family Tephritidae; genus Bactrocera; species Bactrocera tryoni. The sequence continues at coordinate 55,788,765 of NC_052501.1, read as the reverse complement.
TAAGCATTACTCGGGCTAGAATATATTCAATATTGCACGGACATTTGGCTTTAAACAATTTTTTATCACCTTGATTTCCACTCAAATTGTCCATCGCCTTAAACAAGGCTCTTGTCAGGAGGTGGAGAGAAATGTTAAAAAATAATATAGCAATGCTTCGAAATACGTCAACAATATCGTAATTGGTGATGAATCGTGTCAGGTTTCTTTGAAGAAATCAGGAAAACAAACCGCGAAGACGGACTACTTTTCATGCCGACAATGTAAACTCTCACACATCTACTGAAACAACTGTTCTTTTGAGCACTCAATGCATCGATTTGATGAGTCATCGTCTGTATAGTCCTTACTTGCCACCTAATGACTTCTTTTTATTCGCGTTCGTAAAATTAAATTAAGAAGTCAACGGTTTTTGACACTTGAAGAGGCAGTTCTTGCATTCAGAACGCATATTTTGTCAGAGTAGCAGAAGTGCTTCGGCAATTGAGCTGCAGTACAGACTGAACGATAAACACTAAGTTCTTGAAGGAAACTTCTTTCTTTGTGAAGGTATGCCAGTTTCGGTGCAACCGAAGTTAATGTTTTCCTTGCTCTTTAATTTTTTGTATCCGTTTTTAATAAAAACATTTCTCCCCAACTAACTATCGCCAGTCAACAAATGCAAACAAATAAATTTCAGTGCAAATATGCAAAACTTTTACTTGACGTAAACATAGTACATTCTGCACCTGCATAGCAGATGTGCGCTTTTGAAAAATAAGTATTTTAATAGTTTGCAAATGAATGGCGAATATTTTATTTTTTCGGTTGACTTCATTACCTTAATGCTAGAATCTATATGTGTTTTTATTAATGAATGTGTGTATGTTGTTTTTTCAAAAACAGTTTTAGTGTGCTTCTTCTCCACCTGCCAGCCAGCGCCAGCTGCTGCTGAGCTACCATTAACTCGCTCTCGTTTTGTTCCTCTTTTCTCTCTCTCTATGGCTCTTTGGCTAACAAAATAGACGAAGTTTTCTTCCGCCATTTATTATCACTGAGTTATATTACTATATCATGATATGACCGAAAGTATAATAAAACTTTTTATGTTGCCATTTCGCATCTCATTATGACTATATCGATACTCCAGCTTATGCGAAACTTTCGCGCGTTTCTCGCTGTGCTACGTAAACACACACTCTACGCGACAACCACATGTTCTTAGATGCAATTCAATGCAAAGCGAATTGAGCCATTCGAACTGACTTTTGTGAGAACTCAAACTTTCTACTTTACAGAAACATGCCACTGTAGCATACTTTTTGGCATTTTGCGCTGTTAACAATTGCAATTATCGTGCACACATTCACGCGCACAGCTGTACAGTGGTGACCATAACATATGCAACTAATACATTATTTTAGAAAAAGTATATTTATCTCACTATTAAACTTTGCAGACTGTTGATTGAACATGAAATTATTATAATTTGGTATTTTTACTCTTAATTAACGTTTTTAAACCAAAAAATTTCATTCATAAAAAAATAATAAAAATTCCATTTCGATTTCACCTCTAAAATTACGTGGACAAAACATATGCAACTTTTTGGAAACAAGGGTAAAAAGTAAGATTTACTAGTATTTTGTTGCAAATCCATTGTTTTTTATTACTTCGGCACACTTTCTCGGCATTGAGGCAATTAAATTATCTATGGTTTTTATCGGAATCGATTGCCAAACTTCTTGGAGTGTATTAAAAAGTTCATCGCCATTTTGAGGTTATTACTGTGTATTCGCCTGTTATCCAGCTTCCACAAGTTATCAATGGGGTTGAGATCTGTGGTCTGTGGTGGCCATTCCATAACATCAACGTTTTTTGCTTCAAACCAAGACTTGACATATTTGGCCGTATGCTTTGGGTCATTGTCTTGTTGGAAGACCCAACTCAATGGCATTTCCCACGCAGCATAGGGCAACATGACAATATGACACTCTCCAAAATATATTTATAGTCGTATTGCTTCATAATTCTATTAATCTTATATAATGGGCCAACTCGGTTACCAGAAAAGCAGCAACACATCGTTACATGGCCTGCACCATGCTTAACTGTTTTCTTACGATAACGAGGATCATATCTTTTATTTACTGGCCTTCGCACATAAGACGTTCCATCACTGCCTATTAAGTAAAAATTTGACTTATCACTGAATAGAACTGTTTTCCATTTACTAATTGGCCTTAGATGCTATTTAGCGAATTTCAAACGCTTGGCTTTGTGTGTTACCGAAATCATCGGTTTGTATGCGGGACGACAACCTCTTAGTGAGGCTTTTAAGAGGCGCCTACGCACATTTTTTGTTGATAATTGCAAATCTAAACCTTTAATGATTCGTGATGGGACTATTTCAGGACTTTTTTTTGATAGTTGTACTATTAAATTGTCTGTCCTTTGGGTCGTTTTGCATGCGCTACCGCCTTGGTGTATAGCAGATACTTCTTTTGTTGTAACAATTTTTTTTATTTTTCGCGAAATTGTACTTTTGTGCACATTTAATTTTGTAGCAATGCTTTTTTGTGCAATTCCTTTCTCAAATTCGGAAATAATTCTCTTCCGAAGTTCAACTCCAAAATTGCCTCTTGCCATTTTCAATAAAACTAAAATCATGTTGATTTGCCCGAATTAACGCAAGAATTTATTTACAAAAACTAATGATACTGCGTAATTTTTAATATGAATGCTCAAGAGTAACGGAAAAATACCGATATAATAGTGATACTTGAACTCAAACTCTGAGTTGCATTTGTTTTGTCCACGTAATTTAAGAGTTGAAATCGGAATGCAATTTTTATTATTTTTTTATGAATGGATTTTTTTGGTTTAAAAACGTAAATTAAGAGTAAAAATACCAAATTATAATAATTTAATGTTCAATCAACAGTCTGCAAAGTTTAATAGTGAGATAAATATACTTTTTCTAAAATAATGTATTAGTTGCATATGATATGGCCACCACTGTATGTATGCCCGAAATTATGAAAATTTGCATTTGCGCCTTTGCGTATGCCTCGAAATAATGCGCGCATGCAACGAGTGATTTCAGAAACGCTTAAACTAATGAAAAGTTGGTGTTAAAATTTCGGTAGCGGAATCGAAAAATTATAATATCATAAGCAAATGGTTTATACATATGTATGTATGTGTACGGGTAATATGCGCAATCAGCTTTATTTTGCGATGTGAAGAGTGATAAAAATTAATGGAGAACATAAAATCAAAACATTATATTTATGCGAATTGCATTTTAAATAGGAAAATATTTTTTCTAAGAAATTTGCATCCTTCAATTACACCGTTTTTGAAAATGCAGGAGCAACATTTCACTGAAGAGTTAGGTTAAGGTTACCGTTATAGGACGTCGAATTTAAGTTTGGCGAAAGAATGTTACGAAAAAGTAGTATTTACTATAAATTATTCTAACTAAAGCAATAACTTCTATACTGACGAAGTTCTATGGAAGAATCAATCACAAAACTTTACCTAGTCTAGGCTAATACAATACCAGTTTGGTTGGTGCTTCATAACTTTTACCATTTCTAATTTCGTTTTAGCAGAGAACGAATTATTTTTTCAAGGGAAAATCTTTAAAATCGACAGGAGAATCATGCACTATTCTGTTTACTTCCCATTTCTATTAATCTATACTAATATTATAAAGAGGAAATGTTTGTTTTTTTGTTTGTTTGTTTCGAATAGGCTCCGAAACTACTGAACCGATTTGAAAAATTCTTTCACCATTGGAAAGCTATACTATCCCTGAGTGACATAGGCTATATTTAGTTAAAAAAAAATAGGGTTCCTTACCAAAACTCCGATAATGTAAAAAAAAATACCAAAAAACTTTCTTTAATCGCGAATGCTGCGAAAACGATTGAAGATATAACAAAGTGATATACTACAATTTTGTAGAACTTATCATTATCCACAAAAAACGTCGCGACATCATACCTCTAACTATTATAGTTTTGTCACAATAAGCGATTTTATATAAAAAAATTAATTAAAATACCACTACTTGAAAAGGCTCTTTATTTATACCTTAGTATTGATCCTTATCGAAATAAATGATTTATTATTTAAGATCGCTTCAAAACCTTTAAATAACTTTTTGAATTATTAGATTCTGACATTCCATTCAAACCATATCACGAGTTAAAAATTTTTAAAAGTCGCTCGGCGGCGAACTATGCGTTGTAGAGTTGTAGGCGTCAGGGTTAAGACAAAGAATGTATAATAATAAGAAGGAGCAAATGTTAGCTGTGCTAAAATGTTATTTGACATTAGGGAACATCGAAAAAATTTCGAAGAGTAATCGAAAAAATTTCGAACAGTATGAAGGAACACACCATTCAAAAGGGGAAGCAAGCCAATGTTTACCACTCTATAAGGGAACTTGCCAATTGCGTGCACCACGATATAAAGGAACATGAGAACAGAAAATGTATCAGAGAAACTACACCACACTATAAGGGTACTACTCTATAGAAATTGCCCACGCAGATGTTCTTTGATATGCGCATAAGGGAAAATTTGAATAATGTGTATTACAAAAAAATAATTATAGGACAAATAATCAAATAAATAGTAATTTAAATGGAAATAAAATAAAATGAAATAAAAAAACAAAAAAGTCAAAAAATATATACATATTTTAGAAGTTCATGTAGGCTTTGCACCCGAACAAAATATTTGGAGTTGCAAAATGTTGATCAGCTAAGCACACAGCACCAAAGCCAACTTTGGAAGTAGAGAATTTATTGTGGTATACGTACAATAAAAGCGATATATACTCCTCTACCCAAATTTTCCACCACTTTATGAAGGAACACGACAAACTACACCACATTAATAAAGAACATGAAAAATGTCAAATGTCAATATGTATGCAAAAATTCAATGCCCTGGATGTGGGCCAAAATAAGAATAGGAGAAATGAGAATACTGATTTCAATGAGAATGTTGACTTTATCCATATGCCAAAATCCAATGAAGAGAGTATGCTTTGGATTGGTTAATTTAACGGCTAAAACTGTTGTAATAATTGGAAATGGTTAAAAAGCAATAAATTGGTGTGAAATTGCGCCAAAATAAGAATAGGAGAGAGAAATGAGAATATTGATTTCAATGAGAATGTTGATCTCAATGTTGCAATAATGTACATATGTATTATATGTATATGCAGTGTTATTATACATTCTTTGGTTAAGATCACTCGCGCGGTCGGCTCCCTACTGAATGGTCGTGAGCGGAATTAAAAAAAATTGTCGCTTGATAATATGTTGCCGCTTGATAATACTTCGCTTAGTAGGTAACTAAACCCATTCAAAAAGTTCTTTTCAGATCTAGACCCATATATATAGCACAGATATTGTACATTTAGTTATCCTAAGAAATGAATTGAATAAGTTTTATGATTTAATTTTAATAAATAGGTTGTAGTTTTGTATGTTGTTATAGTAGGTAGTTGTAAGAACCTCAAAGATTAGTTTAAAGGCGTTTTTTTCTTTTATCATTTAAAAAAAAATGCCCGAAAGATGAAGATCTCAACTTTCTAGAAATAATTCCCATGCCAGGGCCACAAAAATATGTCGAAATAAAGAATCTTCATCTGAAACTGAAAATCATCTTTTAAGTTAGAGAGAATGCGAATGTGGCGCAATCGCGTGCCAGAGAGTCGAGTACCGAGCGTTCGCAACGACTCGCTGAACAAAACATGAGAACCTCTCAAAGACGCGCGCGGGAGTCCAGTCTTGAGCGTTCGCAGCGCCTAGCTGAACAAAATTTAAGAACTTCTGATGTGCACGCGCGAGAGTCAAGTACTGAGCGTTTGCAGCGGCTTGAAGAGCAAAATTTCAGAAGTATACAATCCCGCACTAGGGAATCAAGCTCTGAGCGTTCACAACGCCTTCAAGACCAGAGAACGACAACAGACTTCAAGAGCTAGAGTTCGAGTTGTAGCTCACAGTAACAGATGCAATCGAGTTCGTGCTCACAAAAAATGGGTCCATGAAACTAATGGTATGTGTTGTGCTTCTGGAAAAGTTATTATCCCCAATATTCAAAAACCATCACAGCCAATAAAAAATCTTTTGACAAATAATCATTCGCTATCTAGACATTTCCTAACAACATCCGTAAGTACAATAGCCTTTTTCAAATGACTTCGTTTGGCGCCAAAAAAATAAGAGAAGGTAATTGCCAACTTTCAAAATAGAGGGCCAGGTATATCATCTTATTAGTAGCCTTTTACCACCATCAGGCCAAAATCCACAATGCTTACAGATATATTTTATTTCAGACGCAGATCAGCTATCGTTGAGGGCAAACATAGCTCCAACGCTAAAAATAGATTTAATTAACGAACTACAGACAGCACTGAAAAGCCACAACGTATATATACGAAGCTTTAAACAAAATATTGAACGCAACTCTTCGGATATTTTAAAGCTAATTATTCTTTCCGACCGCCCACCGCAGACTGCTCACCCGGGTAGATACAATTCTCCAGCTGTAAACGAGGTAGCTGTTCTCTTGGTTGACGAAGAAAAAGGCCCCAGAGACATAGTGCTGCATGGAAGAGACGGCCAACTTTAAAGGGTATCCAACTTCCACTACAGTATCCCTTAATGTTCGTTAAAGGAGAAGACGGTTATTATTTAACCATTCCACAGGAATTTACTGTGACGTGCATGCAATTTTATGCATTCAGGTTGATGGTTAGAGCAAACAGTTTTAATCCATTACATTATTACAGGGACTTATTTAGCCAATATATTGTCGATATGATGGCAAAAATGATATCGGAATGATTGAATTACATATGTCGTAACCAACAGAGACTAAGGGCTGAAGAATACATTCATCTCAGAGACGCTTTAAATCAAGACGGAAATGTTGACCCATCCAATATGGGTCAGCGCGTAATCTTACCATCTTCATTTACAGGTACTCCACGTTACCTGCATGAAAAAACACAAGACGCGATGACGTATGTCCGAAACTACGGGAGACCAGACTTATTTGTCACGTTTACGTGCAATCCTGAATGGCCTGAAATTAAAGCGGAACTACTCCCTGGTCAGCGATCTTTCGATCGTCATGACATCATTTCAAGGGTGTTTCACTTAAAAATGAAGAAATTCATAAAATTATTCAACAAAGATGAAATATTCGGCAAAGTGAAATGTTACATGGTGAGTGTGGAGTGGCAGAAGCGAGGTTTACCACACTGTCATATGCTGTTTTGGCTAGAGACAAAAATCCAACCAGACAAAATTGATAGGGTCATAGTTGCGGGACTTCCCCACCAACGAAACGATCCAATATTGTACGATAACGTAACTAAAATATAATTTTTACCTGATACATGCGGGCTGAACTTATGCAGCACTGCATGTATGAAAAACGGAACGCAAAAACCCCGCGACGCACAGTGAGACAACGCCGCCATCAAATACAAGGAGTCATTGTAGAGCTCTGAAATTTTGCACAGGTTATTTTTGAGACAATTCCAGTTAAAAAAAAAAAAAAATTAAGAAAATTCGCCCACTTTTACGCCCACCTGCCATACAGTCGAAATTTGTAAAATGCCGTATTGTCCGTAATACTTTAGGCATAACTTTCAATTTTGATATACTTGAATGTTATATAGTTGCAAACATTATTAGAAATAAAAATTGAACTTTGGCCCACTTTTAACCCCATCACCCATACTACCTCAACATAAAAAGTGCCATATTTTCTAAAATATATTCAATACACCCTTCAATTTCTATATTACTGTAATTTATATCATTTAAAATGTTTCATGCAAAAACTACAATAACACGCCCACTAATACGCCCACCTCCCATTGAAATGCAATCAAAAAAAAACAATATTTTTTTTTCATTCAATCAATAATTTTTTAACATCATCATGGTATTCTAATTTTTTCAATTTGTTTCCCATTCTAAATGAATTAATATAAGGATCTGATTATATTTGCAAATAGTGCATTACATCTTCATTCGTAGAAATACGTGAATTTTTACGAGAATGGAATAGCCTACAGTTTCTATACTCCTTACTCATTGCTTCTTGCCCTTCTTCGGATAACATTCCTGTAGCAAAAAAAAAGTACACGAGTACACAAAATGTACATATGTATGTTTGAGCAAAAAAAAAACTGGTTTGGCTCAGCGGATGGAAAAAATGCCCAAAAACCAACAACAACCAAAACCAAAATTATGCTCACTATATTAGGCTGCTTATGAGCTTTGGACAACAAAAATAATTATAATGCAAGAGACTATTTTCTATTTTCCTGCCAGGCGACAAGCGGCACTACAATATAACAATTAAACTAACCACATTAGAAAGTGATCATAACACAACTTAGATAAGAACAATATCTTGCACTATCAATTTAAATTAAAAATTATGCAACTATCTAACCCAAAGTCAATGACCTTCAACAAAATTATCTATCAAATTAATAACGTAAATTTATGTAAACAAGAATATTTTTATTAAAACATAAATGATCTTTAAAGCATAATTCTGAATAACTAACAAAAAACAAATGTAATTTATTACTATTCTCTTGCACAATAAGTGAATAGTAAACAATTAAAAAAATAAAAGTAAAAAGTTGTAAACATGCTATTGCATGCTAACATACGTATAGCGACAGAATGTGCGCGTTACGTACTTTTTGTAGTTTTTTGTATGTTTAATGTGCTTTTGCAAACTTTTGCTATATGTCCTCTACTTTAAATTAAAGCTGAGATTTCAAACTTTCATTTGGTATAAGTCTTCACCTAGGGCGAGGGGCTGCTCTATATTTCCTAGGCCATTGAAAATGCAAAATATTCAATTTTTGCACCACAATTCTGTTGTTAAGAAAAAAAAAAATTGTGTTTTTTTTTTTAATTTATTTTTTCATTTACTCATTCTACAATAACTAAATTAATTAAAAAAATACTTTAAAGTTACATTTATTATGTATTTTTATTTTAATAAGCTTTTGATTATTACATATTGAACTAACATATTTCAAGCGCGTTGGCATACCTCAACTTTGACTTGCTCTAGACCAAAAAGTAATGAAGTTATGAGGCTGAAATTTCAGGGAGTTGTTACTCATATATCTGTTAATATACTGTGAAAATTTCATCCAAATTGGACGACACGTCAAAAACCATTTTTTGCCGCGGTTACTATTGGGCTGTCTCACTGTGCGTCGTTTGGTCAACGCAACTCAAACCGGAGATGACGGATATCCAGTATATCGTCGTCATGATGCGCAAATGGAGGTCAGAGCGCTTCGCTCAATATCAGAGGCAGTAATTTCACTATAGATAATAGCTGGATTGTCCCTTATTCTCCACTTTTGTGCAGGACGTTCAATGCTCACATAAATGTTGAGTACTGTCACTCAGTTCAAGCCATCAAATACTTTTGTAAATACATAAATAAAGGATCGGATCAAGCCACATTTGGCGTCAGAAACCCAAATGATGAAGTGGAAAACTACGTGAATGGCCGCTACATAAGTACTTCCGAAGCTGCCTGGCGAATATTGGAATTTCCGATCCACGAGCGACATCCTACAGTCTTGCAGTTAGCTGTTCGCGTAGAAAATGGCCATTTTACCGCAGAAACGGCAGAACAAGTGGCCCAAAATCCACGTAAAACAACTTTGCTGGCTTTTTTGAGCTATGTAATGAAGATGAATTCGCAAGAACACTTCTATACCACGAAGTCCCGCAATACTATACATGGGCCAATAATAAGAATCACAAGAAGTGGTGAGAACGTAGTTGGCCATCCAGGAATAAAAAAAGATGCAGCTTTAGGCAGAGTCTACTAGACGTTTCTTGCTAATTTGATACTTGCTAAGATAAGAGAATCGGGGAAGATAGCAATAGCAGTTGCTTCCTCAGGAATTGCTGCAACTCTCTTGACGGATGGAAAAACTGCTCATTCTACTTTTAAACTTCCGCTATCCGTAAATCTTGAGCAACAATCTACATGTTCTATCCGCAAAAATGGGGCTGTTGGTAAATTACTACAAGACGCCTCATTGATTATGTGGGACGAATGCACGATGAGCCATAGAGCACATATAGAGGCCGTGAACAGAACCTTATAGGATCTAAGGAACTCCTCTGCAGTCATGGGCGGGATTACTTTTGTTTTTGCGGGAGATTTTCGAAAAACTTTCCCCGTTATTAACAGAGGTACGCGAGCAGATATCATCAAGGCATGCTTGAAATCGTCACCCTTATGGGCTTCAATTGAAACATTGAAATTACGAACGAATATGAGAGCTCATGTTCATGGAATCACTGTTAGCGATTTCCCACAACAACTGCTAAAACTTGGAGAAGGAATTTTTCCCACTCCAAATTTAAGCGATCATTGTGACATTCTTCTGGATGAGTCCCTAGGTCAAATACTCCATAATTTGGAAAACTTAATAGATGCTTTATACCCTGATATCGAGAATTTGCACCAAAAGGCCTTTCATTGGCTATGTTCTAGGGCTATAGTGTCTCCTAAGAATGATACTGTTAATGAAATAAACAATCTAATAGTTCAAAAAGTCCCCAGCCAAATTAAAACATACAAATCAATCGACAATGTGACTAATATCGAAGACGCAGTCCATTATCCACAGGAATTTTTAAATTCGTTGAACCCTTCTGGACTGCCACCACATGAGTTGTCGCTAAAAATCGGAATCCCAATAATGCTTTTAAGAAATTTAAGCCCTCCGAACATGTGTAATGGGACGAGGCTGCTTATTAAAGAGTTAAAGGACAATTTAATTGTAGCAACTATTATTACTGGCCCAGCAGCTGGTCAACTGGCTCATATACCGAGGATACCGATGATCCCGACTGATCTGCCAATCCCATTTAAACGGCTTCAATTTCCGGTAAAAACATCTTTCGCATTAACGATTAACAAGTCCCAAGGTCAACCCTTCGAATTAGTAGGGATCGACCTGCGAAAGAAATGTTTTACTCACGGTCAAATGTATGTTGGACTATCGCGGGTTGGAGCCCCTGAAAATGAATTTATTTTGCTGCCACAGAATAAAACAACATCAAATATAGTTTATAGGGAAGCTCTAACACAATAAAAGGTTTTTCTTTTGGGATTATGACCTCTTTGCAATAATTAAAAATATAAACAAAAAAACCTGATATTGAGAAAAAACAAACAAAAGAAACGTATTAAACAAAAAAATTAAAACGTAAAAAAATATAAAAAATACAAAAACAAAAACAAAAAAGATATAAAACAATGAAAAAAGTACAAAAAAATCTTAAAAAATATATAAGAATTAAATTTCATATTTGTTTTTAAATTCGACGCAAAAAATTGTGAATATTTGTGTAAATGTCATGTTGAGTGCCCGTGCGAAGCCGCTATGTGTATGTAACAACATCCACTGCAATGTTCACAGTTTTTCTGTAATGTCTTTAGCATCAGCATTGCATCCGTGCGAAGCCGGGGCGGGTCGCTCCTAGTCTTAAGTAAAATGTGAAAATATTGAAGGTTTAAATTAAATGGGGCTCAAAGCGTAACTAACCTTAAAAACTCAGTCAGGAAGCAACTAGCTAATGTTTAGAAATATAGTATCAAAAAACTTCTACTCAGAAACATATTTGGTTCATAATTCAGTTTTTTTATTTATTATGTTTTTATAAATAATAAGATCTTATAAACACTTTATGTAAAAGCATGTAATCCTTACTATTATAAAAACACATTGCTCTACGTGACATGCGCCAATGTATTGCATTTCCTTTTCATTGGTAGTGTTTCTCGTCACTCCCAAGTGAATGGCAATCAGGGAACTTTTACACATACATCCATCCTCGGCTATAACCGCGTAAACGGTGTCTACGCCATTAAAGAAGAAGAAGCTCCAAGCACTAAAGCTGCTAAAGTTGATGGGGTAGGAGAAGGTAGGATGGGAAAAGATAGGATAAGAGGTGATGAAATGGGAAGTGATGGTGAAGAAGGTAAAGGGGTGGGATATATAGCAGGAAAAGCTGGAGTTGGAACTGGAGTGGAGCTAGAACTGGAGATGGTGTTGGTGCTGGAATTGGAGCTGGAGCTTGAGTGGGAGCAGGGACTGGGTCCGTTGTTATATACAATGGCGGCTATACCTGCAAGTATAATTGCCTCTTATCATATTAAGGGTTTATATTTGAATGAAAAATTTTGTATGTAAATACCACAGCAATGTGTGTTAAATAAAAAACACACCTGGAAACCCAAACTCCCAACACAAGGCAATCCATCGACCACTGCTGCCCCAAAGGTTGGAGGAGTAGGTAATTCTTTTTAAATTCTGATATCTCTACAGCTGGAGGGCATCCAACAAGAATCAGCGCGTGGGTCTTAACTTTGCGCGTTTATCAACGCAATTGGTGTTTCCAGTGTGTTACCGACTGTGTGTAGAAAAAACATTAGTTTTTGATAAAACAGACACCTTTTAAACTAACCTCTTCCATTTGGTTGCTGTATATGTTGGCTCTCCTAATGAATTTAACGCTTCTGCTAACTTCAACCACAACATTTGCAGGCCTCGAGGGTTGGTCGAAGTTAGCTTCCCTCCTTGCAACTCAGAATGCTACTTGCAGAACATTGCGCAAAACTGCAGCTGCTCCTGCCTTGTTCTTTCGAATTTTGAATTCCTAAAAACAAATTAAATTATTATATTTCCACCAAATTTAATAAATTTACAAAGTTACTTACTTCTCTTGGTTGTCAATTTCTTTAGTTTGTTTTGTTTGTTCATATACTTAAAACAGCTGGTTCACAGCAAAGTGCTTTTCACCTCATGATGGTGAGTTATTGTGTTTTTTCTTGTGAGGTTTGAGCAAGAATAACCTCACAACAAATCTCACAAATCAGTTGTGCGGTTTTTACTATCTTACTATCTGTGCAATGCTACATCTATTATATGTATATTTTAAAAGTGTTAGACGTTTCCTTTTCGGTATTATAAACATCGTAGCAAACTTTATATACCCTGTTCAGGACATAGTAACGGCACTTTATTCTGCGAATTTGCCTTGCTTTATGCATTGTGAACCTTGTAATAGACCTTATGAAAATACTAAATGTAATTTTCCATTTTTTTGTAAGCTTTCAACCTAATCAGGTAATTGGTAATTTCAACTGAGCAGCTTATACCACACAAAAGAAAGCAAGCCGATTCACTAAAAAAGAACATAAATTAAAAAAGATGATGTAAGAAATGAGAAAGAAACAGACTACGGAGCATTGAAATGCTGCCTGTAAAACATTTGTATATATTAATGTATATACATATGTACATTCAAATATTGAATGGAAAAATAAAAAAGAAAAATACATCTAACAAAGACAATCGTATTTTTTTGTATTGCATACAATAAACTTATATTTTGTTTTAAGAATGTTGAAATACAAACCCTTCAAAGCATTATGAGCGCCATTAGACAGCATCATTAGTCAACATTACAACGAAAAAGCGGAATAAACTGGTGAGGGTGATACCTGGAATATTATAGCAGCATACCGCTGCATATTATTTTACACACTTGGAGCTTTTGATAAAGCAGTGGAGTTGGTATTTTGAAAGGTATTTTTATATATTTTTTTAGAAAAAACTCATCGGAGCTCAGATTCAGCGCATTTATACAAGCGATGTAATAAATCTAATACAAACTGTTTGTATGTAGTAACTATAGGTCGGTATTTTACAAATTCAAATATTTGCTTGCCTTAGCGCGCACACGACACATCTTTCTTCAGCTGTCAAATTGGCTTGCCAAATGCTAGCGGTAGAGATCTTAACTACATTCATAAATATACGTATATACATATGTATATATACAAATAGTTAGTGTTTACTACCCTTTCATCTACCATATGTATGAATATCAAATATCCATACTAACAGTTGCTCAGGCAAAAATGTGCCAAAATGACAGATTACCGAGTGTTAACTTTGCGTTAATTTTGGCGTATATCAATGCAGGCTGACCGCCGCACATATGGCAAATGCATTGAAATGTCGCTCATACGCCGTGACAGCTGGCATTGTAACATTTCATACGCGAATAATTTTCGCCATTAGCCCTCATTCACTGTCGTTAGAAGTAACGAGGTGGAAGTGTTTGCAGCATTCATAGGGTTCTGGTGGCAGCCTAAGGCCTAAAAGGGCCTAAGCTCCAAAACACGCACACTCACTTTTTGGGTATGCCGCCAACAGCTGCAGCAGTTCATTTTGTTTCTATTTCAATTTTTGTTGTTGCGGTATGCACTGATGATTTACTGCGGATCCGGAGCAATTGGCAAGCCAAACGAGTATGAACCAAGAAACAGCTGTCAAAAGCCCCACTCCGAAAAAACAATTGCCTCATTGAAAACCTGTTACTGTGTATACGAGCTTATGATTTTGGGAATATTAACAAAAATGATGCACAAACTTAAGCTTTTCAAACTGGTTCAGGCAATTGTTTCTTAAGAGCTTTTTAGTCACGATCTAAGAAATATCCTTATTATATTTGCCGAAGTTTCAAGCTCAACTATTGTAAGTAGTTTTAAACAACTGTATCATTCATATCCTAGTCTTTATTGTTCGACTTATTCTTCGCACTTGAGGAATATACTTGTAGCTGCAGCAAAAATACTATAAAAGTAGAGGCATAAATACTCCTCCGCGATTTTTAATATCATCTCAACTACGCTCGATTTTTTATCGTGATATCAACTACTATTTCAACTGTCCATTTATCTACTTACCGCTGTCCATCCACCGCGAATTGCTCATTCTGCAAATACAGTTTTATATATGGCTGACGCGTATGCAATTTATAACGACAATTCAGTGCGCGGGGATATAGGCCAGGATATGCGGGCGATTGCACATAACACGTTTGTAGGCGGCAATCGCGATATTCGCGCTCACAGTAGGACCTGCAATAGAAAGAAAACAGGTGATGAAATAAATATATAACATATATGTGCGAATATAGTAGATCGGTGGCAGCTCCGCCGACGAAGATGGGTATGTGGGAAAGGAAAGGGAAAACGATAATAAAAACAAGAATCAGTTCTCACGATTATTTTTTCGGTCTTCACGAACTGTCAAGTGAGTTTTTGTTAAGTTCACTAGAATGTTGGAAGAGTGTTGTGGTACCGCCTTCCCACATATGTATATATGCCAAAAAATGTCAAATTAGATAAGGCGTTAGAAGAAAATGTAAAAAGTTTAACAAAATCCACTCAGCTTGAATAAATAGCAAAATAGATTAATGAAGAAAAAACTGCCGAAAAGGAGTACGATCAACATAAGACTGGCAGAAAGTATGAAAACAGCATGCGTTGGCGCCCCGAAATGATTTACATACATTTTTCAAGATAATGGGAAAATTGTATGCGAGTCGGAGCTCGGCAAAACAAAAAAAATCTAATGTAGTGATAAAGGTAAGCAGTACATACATTTAGGCGTACGCACGTTTTCCACAGTTTTGCACTTGAATGTGCATAATTTGGAGAAAGTACTTAGACTACAGGAATGAATTATAGAAAATATAACCACATATATGTATACAGAGACATTTATATACGAATATTGATGATTTTTGACAATATGATGAACGCTTTCATATTAAGAGAAGAAGAAATAAGGTTGTTACTCCGTTTATTTTTTGTGACAATAATCTTAAAAAATTATACAGGGTGGCGCAAAAGTCAGAAGATGATCAGAAAATGCTATAAATTTTGCAATTGACCTCTAACGTCAGTTTTGTTTTGACATTTGTATAGTAAACACATGCGAAATACACGTAAATAAACAATGGTATACTCCACTGCATGCCACAACCGATATGCTGAAGGATGCATTTCTCGGGCACCTTATCTCCCGTTATGGCGATTTGCACTTGCCAGCAAGATCGCCAGATTTGACCGCTCCAGACTTCTTTTTGTGGGGCTTTTTAAGCCGCGGGTTTATGTCAACAAGCCTAAGTGTGATGGCAAATGCCATAAAAAGGGCTCAAATGATAATCAACTCGATTATATGTAAAATAATTTAAAAGACAAAGTAAAAATAACCACAAGCAGAATCAAAGTCTTTAATTTTTTAAATATGTTTCTCATTTTCCAAAAAACATCGAAAGGTACTTTTTGCGCCACCCGTTATTTTAATTTATAAAGTGTGTAAATAATTTGCTGAAATAAATAAGTTTCGTTTAAACTGCCCCTGTTCTGTAGGCGCATTTAACTAAACTAATGGAAAAATAGAACAACAATATACTTGTATATACTTTTTAAACAAAATAGTTTTGTTAATAAAGCAATTTAGTTTTGTATTGACAGAAGTGAGGTAACACTATGTGAGGTTTTCATTGAAATTCTACTTTATTTTATGCTTTTTAAATATTCGAAGTTTTTATCAACCACTTAGCGCAAAGATAATTTAAATTTATTAAGCACTGTAAAGATGTTAGGGAATAGTGGCATCTAATATTTTTTGTATGGGTATTTAACGATGTTGCCATGTCCGTCTGTATATACCGGATCTGGTCTTTCATATAATGCTCCTTTGTTGGAATGGCAAAACTTTTGCATATAGCTTAAACACAAACTGGCTGATAGAACTTGTATGAAAAATTTTTGATTGGACAAATTATCTTCGACTATTATTAAAGGCATCGCTACACTCTCTGAACATGTTGTACAGATTGGACTAGGTTAGCATATAGATTTTTCAAAAACCAAGAAGAATGTCTTTTTATACCTTTTTATACTATAACAGAAAAACAATTATGAATAGTATTATATTTTCAGTGCAGCTGAGGTTAACGTTTTTTCTGGTTTTTAATAGAACAAAATATTGGAAACAAATATATAAATATTTTTCACATTCCAAAAACATATCCTTAGAATGGATTAAATAAAGTTGATTGATTTTTAAGATTAATTATTATTTGGTACACTTATTCCCATAAATTACCATTTGCAGCTCAATATAGGTGATTTACTTTTCCATGTAGTTTTTCAATTTTTTATATGATATGATAAGTCTACTGAGATTTATTTAAATAAAAAGTATATTTCTCTAGGAAAGGAATTTTATGAAACTAAGATAAAATACAAGTACGCACTGTACAAAAACCAAAAATATAATAATAAATCAATTATTGTCAACCATGTACCATTTCCTTTATTTCTCTATTTTTACGACTTCAATTAGTTATCTGTTGTTGTCAGAAATTGTCGGAAAAGTAGTTATTAGTTTGCAAAAATAAAATTTATTTACGCCGAAAAGTAAAGAAAACAATAATATCCCTTATCATGCCATTGTAAGAAAACCACCACAGCAACAACTGTGCCGGTGTATATTAGTTAGCACTTGCATTTAAGCCGCCAGTCGATATCTGGCTTATTTGAAAATGATTTCCTTCTTTGCTCAAAGCAATCATTGGAAATGAGTGATATGAGTTACCGTTGCACTGACGTAGAAAATCGATATTAATATTTAGATAAGCATAATATGTTGGAAGGCAAATTCATTAATGCTGATCAACTCGAAAGGTAATTGAATTTTATTTGAATTACTGGAGAGAAACAACCATATATAAATGTACATGACGGCAAAGTTTGATTAGCTTGAATAAGGTGAAGTACACTCAGGACAAGTTAAGATATGTGCATACATATGTATTTAAGTATTTACAAATGTGTGGGTGTGTACCGTTTTTATAAGGAAGCTGGTAAGTTAGGCGGAATTTTAAAATGGTTACGGATGACGATAAACTCTAGTTAGGCACTGGAAATAGGCAGAACTGGAATGTAAAGAACGAAGCAAAAGGAAATTTGAATACAAAATAAGATATTTTATTGTAGATATAATTTAAAATCTCTTTCTTATTTAAATTTAAGACTAATTTATTTACGTTTAATATTAATTTTATTTTTACGTTTAATATTAATTGTAGTTATCACAATCAGGTTTTAATTTAAATGGATTTATGGATCCAAAATAGCGGTTTTAAGCTCAGAAATCGTATTACATTGACGATAATCTTAGCAAAACTTTTTTACCAGTCATCCTCAGATGTTCTCAATAGGACTTACATCAGGAGAACAAGCGGATTATCCCAAAATATCGATATTTTTACGTTGAAGCCACGTTTTTGTTGACCTGGTCGTATGGATTCTTGCGTTGTCTTGTTGAAAAAAGAAACCATTTTGAGAACGACTGTGTATATAGAGGGTAGCAAATTTACTTTCAATACTTCCTGGTACTCGGAACTATTCGTTCGGCAAGAAAAGAATACCAAAGGTACAGTCCCGGAATTTGAAAAAGCGACCCAAACCATTGGTGAGCCTCCGCCGAAATTGTGCTTTGAAAAATATCGCGGCTCTCCGGTATCTCAAACTCAGCTCAGAATTTTATTCCCTCTTTTCACTTTCCGTATTGACGTCGTTTTATTTGACAAGTGTCGAAAAGTTTCTTTTTCCAGTCGCGTGTTAATAATTTTCTTTCCGACCAGAGTAAGTTCTTTGGCCATAATTGTTTTTGTTACTCAGGTAATTTCACACCACTGTTACCGAGCTTCCTAAATTACCAATGCCGCGATTGGACGAATTCTCACTGTTGCGTCAAGCGACATATTTATACCTAAAACATGAATAATTAAATGAATTGTAAAGTATTGAATACTGAATTATTAAAAATTAAATTAAGAAACTCTATTATATAAAATACTTACCTTACCAAGGCGTTTGTAAAACTAATCTATTACTTACTTAAATACTTACCTTAACATAAGCTAGCACAATGCTTAACGAAAGATAATTACTTACCCCTGTTTGTAACACACACTTACATTATCACTAGATTAAGCCGTTAGTTTAAAATTTTGGTTAAGCGATTCCATAAAACGAAATAAAGAACCCTCTTTAAATTGAACCGTGAAACTCTACGCACGCGTTTTAATTTGTCGGCTATTAATTACATTTATCGATACAGGCAATTTGGTGTTTTTAATCTTTAATCGCGCATCCCCACGTAAATTAACTTTTTTGGTATCTCAAAAAAGCTTGAGATTTTTCTCTCACAATTCAAAGCATCTATAGCTCTCTTTTCTTTAACGTTAAGTATGAAATTTATTAAAATTAATTTATAACTTTAAATGGCACTAATCAGTGTGAGAAAAAAGTACCGTTAGAAAATACGTATTTTATAGAATTTTTATAGTTACCATAGAGCTTTAAAATAACATCATTCATTTTTGGAATGGGAACACTTGAAACAAAGTGTCTGAAACTCTCTGTCTGTTGAATTTAATTTTTAACACTTGTTATGTTTTTCGGTTATTTTTTTGCTTCTGCAGCTCTACAGACAGCAAACCTCTCATCGTTAAACTGGTAGGAACTGGGTCTGATTTGTACTGCAAAATATTTTACGACCTACATTCAATTACCTACATGCGAATTCCTTTCCAATATTTTTATTTCACTCATTTTATCGGTCCTTCATTCATCAGCTTCACCGCATACGACAGCTTCACCACCGGGCTTAGCTGCACTTATAACAATATGATAACGGCAGCTGAAAGCACTTACGTTCCGCATAATAATAATAATAGAATTAAAATGTTGCCTCACAGCAGCAGCAGGAGCGGCACAGCCGAACGCTAGAAGCCATTAAGGGATGCTGAAAAAAGGTCACAGCACGCAAACAGACGGACGAACGATAAACGATCAAGTAACTGGAGCGCTTTCTAATTTGAAGACGCCAGCAGTGAGCATACACAGTTATTTGTTGCGGCAACGCTCAATGAAGCATTGCCAGTCACTTACTACTTTTTGTGCAATGAAAGGCAACACACCGGTGGCGTATACGTAACATTTGATGGCGAAGAGCAATATTTAACTAAACAGCGACGCAGGTGTGATATGTATAAAGTAAATGTATAAGGCCAATATAATTTTCACAGATGTCGTTTGTTTATATGTGGATATGTATGTGCTTGCTGGTACTTACCCTTGCACCACTTCGCCCCGACGATTGGGATACAGTTCCGGATGTTGGCCATAACGTAAGTAAACTTCCGTTTGTTGTTCAGCACGCGAATCAAATGTGAAATATGTCTGCAAAAAGGGAATGGAAGAAGAGGAGATATAGAATGAATGTCCAAGGCGAACATAGATATATATTTTATTATATACATTTGTTTGTGTGGTTGTGAAGCTATTTGCAACTGAATAGTAAAAGTTTATCAAACACAGCTGCTTTGTACAGGGCTCATGCTAATGGAATTTTTTTTTCTATTTGCAAGCACTTACTTGTATATACACTTATATGTGTATGCTATATTTTATTTTTTATTCAATTATATTTTTTTCTCGATTTTGGTGAATTTTCGCTTTTCAATTACAGTTTGCATTTGCATTTGATTACAGATAATACAAACACCACCTAACCCTGCTTCAGTGACGTCTACTTATGTTAATAAAACGTAAATTGGAAATTTTTATTGTTTATTGGACGAGTGCTTTACATATGTGTAAGTAAGGCCTTGCTTATGAAAAATACTTTATTAGGGCAACCGCTAAGCAGCGTCCGCCAATACCCACATATGGTCGTGTAGAAATGGAGTAACTGCAAGGATAATAATGGTCGAACCAGAAGTTACAAGAATTCGAGATCACGAAAAACTTAAACGCGTTAAAATAAAACAATTAATTTATTACCAAATGCAAATAAATCACAATTTTCATGATATCCTTTTTATAGGAGCTTTTACCTTTCACCAAATCAATAGTTTCTTTTAATTATTTTAATAAATAATATATGAAATTATATAAAAAAATCTTATCCACACAAATTAAACTTAGAAATTTTCGGATTCTTGAAAAATTGGGTTATCATTATCGGTACGCCGCAATTGAACGTTTTGTTTTGTTTGCAACACACTATTTCAAAAACAATTTTAACTCGTTTTATGTAATTAATTGATAACTTATTCTTATAACAAACGATTTTTTAGTTTTGATTTCGATAACATTATAACTATATATGGCATAATATATAATATCACAACAAAGGATTAAAAATTCGAGAGCGTATTTAAAGTGGTTACAATGCATATTGGAAAAAATATTTGTTAGGCCGATTATTCCATACGGTATATTGGTATAGGGTATAATAAACGTGGTAAGACATAGAGAAAGTATACAAATAGCAACAACATTAGCGTAGTTCTTAAAGCATGTCAAGTGAGACACTAAACTGAGGAAATAGTAGTCTTCTGTTATCAGGATCATTCTAAGATACTTAGTAAGTTCCCGTTTTTCCCTGATACCACGGATCCTGTAAAATTAAACTAAATTCAGTCTCCAATATTAACTGCCCTTCAAGAGAAGAAGTAAGGTGGACAAGGATAAGTTTCTATATGGATGGGTCCAAATAGATAATCGAGTGGCAGGGATGCCTTTTCGGCAAAATTACAAGATGCGTTTTAAAGTAAACCGGACTTTAAAAAAAAGCAGAACAAATAGGTTTTCGGCAAAATCAATTTATTTTATTCAAAATAGTCTCCTTCTGCTTCAATACAGCATTTTGGTAGGTCCAAAAGCATGTCGAACGAGTATTTTAGCTCGTTGGCCGGTAGGGCCGCCAGTATGCCGGTGCAAGCCTTTTGAATGGCCTCTATGTGTGCATAACGCTTTCCTTTCATCGCACGGTGCCATATGAGGTGAAAAAGGGGAGTGGTTAATGATTAATGATTAAAATGTGAATTTTGGTCAAATAATCTGTCACTCGTGCACTCTGCTACGGGATAGGCAATCATCGCCATAAATCTTTCGTCAATCGAAACGTTTCGGTAAAAGTATTTCCAATTTTAAAGCAAAATTTAATGTTGGCTCTTTGTTCGAATCTCAAAACGCAATAACTTCACTTCCAATCAATGAAATGTCATGAAATTCACACTGGACAATCGATGAAGATAGCAAATTCGAATGCATCAGTCGACATATAGATGGCGTCACAAGGGGCGCTAGATTGAAAAAGTCCTGTTTATGTTGGAACGCTCCTTGTAAACATCAGGATCACCTTCCGACTACCAGATTACATCAGTATCTTCCATGCTGAGTTCACAGCAATTAAAATTTTCTTACTAAAAGTGTTCTTACAAAAAAAATACATCCATATATACAAATAAACAAGTGCGTTTGAAATCACTAAAGTCTCTTAGGGTTTCATTTAATATAGTTGTAAAGGAATGAAATAAGAACTCTAATAGGAGCGCTCCACTCAGATTACTGTTTTATTGGAGGGCAGACCAGTATAAAAAGACTATTGTAAAAGCTGTCCGGTGGTTAGAAACTAACTTTTCCCGTTACTTACTGTGATCCTTACCAGAACTCGATTTTCGTGATAACTAGTTCAAGTGTTAAATAAAAAATACAAAAGTTTAACCTCCACCTTATACATATTATATATGTGTGAATGTATGAGCGTGTGAGTAATAGAACTCAATGAAACAGTATTTAAGCTACTAAGATATAATTAACCGTTCACCTTTCTGCCTTTGCACTCTTTCTTGGGAAATGATGATACAATTAATAATAATAATACCCAACGATTGCACTGCCCAACCGACGCGAAGGGCGCAATGCAAACGAGCAGAATTAGCCGAGTCATAAAAGGCAAGAGAGTTTTAAGCGTTGCGATCTTAATCTGCTACAGATTCAAAAATTTCAACAGCGAAAATTAAGAATTAAATTAAAGTAAGTTTATTATTTCTGTTACTTGTTAAGAGTAGATAAAATAATTTTTTTAATGGTAAAGAGTGTGTCTCTTAGATCAAATGTGCTGGAATGAGAGTTGAAATCGTGACATACATATACGGCTAAATAATTCGATTAATTTAAAATTTGTTGTAGAAAATTTTAAAAGTAAAGGTCTAAATTGCCTGTTAGAGCGAGCGGGAACTTTAAAATTAATATCAAATAAGAGAGATGGACTACAGACTGATGCATTCATGACTTTTACAAGAAATATTATACCAAGCACTTCCCCACGATTATCGAGTGTAGGGAGATTTATAAGTTTTAAACAGTTGGTATAAGGGGGAAGATTTAACCTGAAATCCCAATGCAATTGTTTTAAGGCAAAAAGTAAAAATAATTTTGAACGGACTCTAACTTCTCCGAATGGACTTGATAACTAGGGTTCCAAAACACAGAAGCATACTAATATAGGCCTAACCAAAGATATAAAATGATTTTTTGTAGTAAGCGGATCTCTAAATTCTTTAGACTAACGTTTAACAAAACTAATAGCACCTTTAGTTTTAAAAACCGCCGAAGATACATGAAGATTAAAATTGAGTTTGTGGTCCATAGATACTCCCAGATTAACAAGACTGCGTACTTGCTCCGAGCTAAAGTTTTGTATTACGTATGGAGTAGGGTATACGGATCTACGTTTTACATTTTTTAAGGTTCAATGGCATATCATTTCTAACACACCAAGCAACTAGGTTGTTTAAGTCTGTTTGCAACTGACATCTTTCACTATTTAAAGTATATGATTTAAAAAGCTTTACATCGTCAGCATGTCGTTAATACAAGTAAATAATAAGAACAGAATTGGCTACATTGAGGAACGCCTGAAGGAACATTGATTATGATTTATGAGTTCTATTACTAAGATAAGAAGCAACCCATTTTAGAAATATAGGTTGAAAACCAAAAAGATCAATTTTATGCAAAAAAACTGAATGGTTTACTTTATTGAAAGCTTTACTAAAATCTGTCTATATAACATCAGTATGCTTATTCTCCCTAAAGCCCGTTGATACCTTGATGTAACGGTCGGGTGCTGCAAGTAGGTAGCAGTAAATTACTGGCGTGGCAAGTAACTACCACATAACTATATAAAACATATGTGTGGGTTTGTACTTGCAACCGCTAATAAAGGCTAGCTAAACAAGTGATTATGGGTTGTATATGTATGTGATAGAATGTGTTAAAACTTTGTGTTGCGCTTAAGGCTATGAGCATGCTTGTATGAGTTTATATGTATTGTTGGGTGAATCATTATTTTTAAGACAAAAACTGAAACTTCGGAAGGAAGGAAATAACGGTCACCCTAATAGACACATATCTTTTCGCCTATAAATACATATATACCTGAAAGCTATTAAGATTACACTTTTTCTACCAATCTCACTCTGAAGTATTTTAGACTTCCGCCCAGCAGTCTCTGCCACACTTCCATTTGCTTACTTTAAAATTTATAAACATTCAGGTGAGTGGCTCTCTACACTTTCTATATGTGTATGTACATATGTATTAGAAAGATTTCTTCATAGAAGTGTGAATATAAGGAAATCGCTTCACGTAATGGGCGCGCTGAGAAGTTCACAAATGTCTGTGTGTGTTTGTTTCTTATTTATGTGCTGATGCCTGATAAGGCATTGATTTTGTCGTTGGTAGCTGTGTAAGCAGCTTTGTTATACTCTCGCAACAAAGTTGCTAAGGAGAGTATTATAGTTTTGTTCACATAACGGTTGTTTGTAAGTCCTAAAACAAAAAGAGTCAGATATAAGGTTATATACACCAAAGTGATCAGGGTGACGAGTAGAGTTGAAATCCGGATGTCTGTCTGTCCGTCCGTCCGTCCGTGCAAGCTATAACTTGAGTAAAAAATGAGATATTATGATGAAACTTGGTACACGTATTTCATGGCTCCATACGAAAGTTAAGTTCGAAGATGGGCAAAATCGGCCCACTGCCACGTCCACAAAATGGCGGAAACCGAAAACCTATAAAGTGCCATAACTAAGCCATAAATAAAGATATTAAAGTGAAATTTGGCACAAAGGATCGCTTTAGGGAGGAGCACATTTGGAAGTAATTTGTTTGGAAGAGTGGGCGTGGCCCCGCCCCCTACTAAGTTTTTAATATATATCTCAGAAACTACTATAGCTATGTCAACCAAACTCTACAAAGTCGTTTCCTTCAGTCATTTCCGCATACAGTTCAAAAATGGAATAAATCGGATAATAACCACGCCCACTTCCCATACAAAGGTTATGTTGAAAATCACTAAAAGTGCGTTAACCGACTAACAAAAAACGTCAGAAACTCCAAATTTTACGGAATGAAATGTCAGAAGGAAGCTGCACCCAGGCTTTTTTTAAAAATTAAAAATGGGCGTGGCGTCGCCCACTTATGGACCAAAAACCATTTCTCAGGAACTACTTTACCGATTTCAATGAAATTCGGTACATAATATTTTCTTAACACCCTGATGACATGTACGAAATAAGGGTGAAATCGGTTCACAACCACGCCTTCTTCCAATATAACGCTATTTTGAATTCCATCTGATGCCTTCTCTGTATAATATATACATTAGGAAATGAAAATACAATTCAATGCTCAAAGTACACAAATTGATCTAATCTAATTAATTTTACAGCAAAATAAAAAAAAAATATGTAAATTATTATCACTTTATCATGCGAGAGTATAAAATGTTCGGTGAACTTAGCCCTTCCTTACTTTTTTTTATTAGTTTTTCTCCCTTTATTTTGACGCTTCTATTCACACAGCACTCTTTTTAGCCTTTATTGTTGTTGTGAACTGTCTTGTTATGCTTTCGAGCAATTTTTTATGTACTTTTATAATGAGCACATCAACACTAATACTGCAACATTCGCACACATACTTCCCCACAATAATTTTTAATGTTAATATGTATGTGTGGGTATTTGAAGCGAATTGTTCGCCAAACAGAGTGTACAAGGAGCCTGGTAGAGAGTGAGGTACACGATGCAGCAAAGCCGGAAAGAAGCTACAGGCGTCAAGTCATCGAACTTGCCAGGTGAGTGTTATAATCCAAACAGCATACATGGACATGTACATATGTGTGTATGTATGTATATGCGTAGTCGGCGACGTGCATTTCATTGTGAATTTTTTAATTACGCATACTTGTGTACTTGGGTGAGCTTTACGATTCAAGAGTGCATTGGAATATTCGTATGCGCATATGTAAGCTTGATAATTGTCTATTTAATTATTTAAAAAATTTAAACCTTTAAATCTTAATTTTATAAAATTAAATTCATTAATTAATTTTTTCCATAACTATTTCGTTTGCTTCTTTCTGAAATTGTTTTTTACCTTTTTCACTTCTAAGTAAATTTTCTCCAGCTCTTAAGTTATAAAGCATTTTTGTACATTTTGGAATTAAAAAATAAAGAAATATTGAGCCAGTTTCGCTAGATTTTTCATAAGCTTTCATTTCATAGGTTTCTTTTGTTTAAGCTATTGATTTCCATCTTAATTGATTCTGATTGTAAGTTAGTTCGAAGCTACAGTACCGCCAACAACAAAGTCAATAATCACCAGTCTTGAAACTTTAACTTTTTTTATGACATCGACCTGTATAAGCCTCTTTCACTTTTTGGTTATATCTTACTTCTAGGATATGTTTTCAAACAAATAAGCTAAAGAAGCTATCATCTCAGAATTGAATTTAGTTAATAAGGTTTTAAAATTTTTTATTTCATCTACTAACGCCTTCCTTAAGGTTTTCAATTTTTATGTAAGGCATGTATAAATATCGGGTTATCTAAGTAGAGGTACTCTTTTCAATAGCATTTTTTGACAGATCACGCGGAAATCGTGTGATGTCATGTGTTTTTGTCATCGTGTTTTTGTTCATTATTGTTTGGCATTTCATCGCGGAAAGACTTACGCCTGAACAACGTTTACAAATCGTTCCAGCACGGAGTGAAAAAAATAAAGCAGTCGTAGTTGAAAGTGTAAACGAAGACCGTGGAGAGTATTGAAATGTAATTGAAATGGTACAAAATACATCTTGTGCAAGAACTGAAGACAGTCGAAATGTTTGAATGAGTCATCAAAAATTGAACTCAACGTTAATTGGACAGACGTAGCCGTAGTCAACATTTAAAAGAGATAATCTTGAATAAACATTACCCATTAAGTTTCTGTGTTTTTTTTTCTTTAAGTAAGAAACGTCAAAACGGATCACGCTTTACAATCGAACAAAATGTGATGTATTCGTTTGATATTAAAAAATTATTTTTTTTTTAATATTCCGTATTCGAAAAAAAAACATTTTTTGATAAACATTTTTTTAAAGCCTTTTAAGTGTTAAGATTACATTTAATCTCTTCACTAACCTAGCCCATTCTCACTGCCTTGGACAGATGATAAAACAGATGTTTTTGCCATTCAAGAATTCACATCGCTTATTATTTATTAAAAGAAAACATTGTTATATAGTATTTTGTTATAAAAGATGTCTTCTTTTAAATATTTTCCATATAATGGAAATAGTGGAAGCAGTTTTGCATTTTTGTCGATTTTCAGGTGAATTCAGATTCATTTCGTTTAATTCATTTGTTTGTTTACATTTTTTCTCTTTTTAGTGTCTAATCAGCTGTGATGATGTAATAGATTTCCAATGCTAACAAGTAGATGGTGCTAAGTCAGAGTCGCACAGAGAATTTTCGCGTAGATTAGATTCAAATCACCTCGGAGACAATATTAATAACTGTCATTTTTGTATGGCGAAATCTTATTAAATCTATAAAATTAGTGGGATAAACTACTCAACAGCCGAAATCTTGTGATTAAGTGTCGGTCTGAACATGATGTTAGCTACAAATGTCCTTGGTGACTAGATTACCAAGTGTAAATTGTATACGGCAAAGTCTTACTAAATCTAGTAGATTTGTGAGAAAATTTACTCAACAGTTTCCATCTCATGATAAAGTTTCGATCGGATTTTTTTGTTACTAAGGTACAAACCATTAGGTAATATTTAATATGGAAAACTAACTTTTATTAATTGAGCCTTTACATATTATTTTCGCTTTTCAACACAATTTATAATATAACATCCGAATATAAATATAACTAAGAAATTTCATATTTCCTGCATTACCCAGCTATTTCTGATATTACGAGTAACATAAATAACCTAGATTAATAGAATAGAATTAAAATTAGGTTAAAAGAAACGTTTGCTAAAATTTATTTTTAATAAAAACACTGTGCAGCCATTAACATAATCATCTTCACCAACAG
This sequence comes from Bactrocera tryoni, assembly GCF_016617805.1. NCBI lineage: Eukaryota > Metazoa > Arthropoda > Insecta > Diptera > Tephritidae > Bactrocera > Bactrocera tryoni. Next base: position 55,760,577 of record NC_052501.1, on the reverse strand, counting down.
CTTCCATTGCATTTAATTTAATTTTTAATGTTTATTATTTGAGCTTTCAGAAGTGTGCCGTTGTAAACAATGGAAAGCATATAAGCTCATTTACTTTAAATGGGACTTTCATTTAAAACACCCTACAGACTCATGGATGGCCACCATCAAATCCAGGCATATCATAACTAGTTCATAGTTCATATAGTATAATGGAGAGAGAAAATGAAAATGGAAAATTTGGTCAAAGGGCAGCACAATATCACAGCAGCAGTCCGCTTGCTGGATCATCATTAACAAATTGGTCTTTACACAAACTAAAACCAGTTAAAGCGACGTTAGCGGTAAAGTATGCGAAGATACAGCTGGCAGATATTGTCCACTTTTGATGGCTCCACAATACGCTCTTCCCCACATGAACAAGCAGCACGAATAAATATGGCACAACATGTATTAACTGTTATATGGTTACCTGTGCTTATATAGTATAGCTTCTTCTTTCACTTCTTAAAGCTTTATTTCAACTGCCTTGTCAGAGTGTATATGCAAATGCTCGTCGGGACATATTCTTTGGAACTACGAGGGATTCCTTTTATATTTGGTATATCCAAACCATCAGTTTTGAACGCATCAACCGCCTCTTCAGGTGACCTAAAAATTTTAACCCTTAGTTTTATTTTATTTACGAGAATAAAATAAGTCATTCGGTGCCAAGTCAGAATTATACAACGTTCTGAAAGTTAAAAAATGCAATTGTACGACATGTCCAGTTTTTTGAAAAAAACAGGCAACCATTTGCTCAGATTTTGAATGTTTTCTCGTTTTTAAAACAAGAAAATTTTTTTAAGTTCAGCCGATCTCAAATTCCTTTGAAAAACGAACGGAAACTGAAGAATTTTTACTATCTAGTACTTGTCTAAATCCTCTTAGATCCTACTGAAATTAAAAATCTCTTCATTCAATTCATCTGCTGGTCAAGACTGAAAGCTCTACTGCAATCAGCAGAAGAATTCTACTCACCAAAATTTAGTTACGGTAATGTTTAATACTTATTTAATTGTGAGATTAAAAGTGAAGACACCGAAGGTAATAAGTATGTATTATTCCACAAGTGATGTGATATGATCGACAGTGTTGTAATAAGAATGCCGGTTAAAGATTGAAATTCGATCGAAAAGAAACAAATAAAGAAAACAAAAACCGCACCAAAAGAAAACATATATATATATATTTCTGAAGTCATGGCATTATATAAATAAATGCAATGGTGTGTTTTCTTTTGGTGCGGTTTTTGTTTTCTTTATTTGTTTCTTTTCGATCGAATTATATACATATAGATGTATCAACTCACAAAATCATTTAAATATTTTGCAGGCTTTGTTTGTTAATAACCTTTTCGGTGGAACTCTTACTGCAACAGCCAGCGAAATTCTTTTCATAACACACTCGTGTATCAATGGTCATCGCGTTGTGAGCATCTCTTCATGGGCGTTAATGACGTATGTGAGCAGCGTGTCAATATTTAATAAGTTGGTTGCGTAAATGGCATTTCGCGCTTAACGATATGGCGGTGGGAACGGAAATAGCTTCACAATCGCGGGATCTAGGTGCTTGTGGTATTCAAAACTATCTGATTCGTTGGCTGAGGAATATATGTATTAAAACTTGGTTATAGCTTACAACGTGGTGCTGGGATTCATATGTTTTGTTACACAGCAGTAGTATTTTCATTTTAAGTTCTGATATAATACGAATCAAAAATCGGATGCGGAACACAGATTTATAATACATATTATTTTCTTACATCGTTTAAGTTCATTGTGGGTAACCTAATGTTCAGTACTTCTATAGATGTTTTTCTATGTACACTAATAAAAGAGTACTCGTATATGCGATGTAGGAAGCTTCATCAAGGGTTAAGGTATTAGATTTCGATGTTTTTTTTTAATGAAAATGCAATTTTATTGTAAGAAAATGGGTTTGAGTGAATTTTTCGAAATATTATCCATCGTCATTCACTACTTTTCCCATTTTTTAAGGCATAGCTCGAATACCATTACGGTAAAACTTTTCCTCTTGTGATGCTATCCAAGAATCAAGCAATTTTCCAATTGGCGTCTTGTTAGTGAACTCTATCCTATTTGTGGTTGCGATTGATGAGCTCGTCGAAGTTTTCAGATCTGTGAGTAAGACTACTCTTGAAAACTCCTGTCCCCTAAATACTTAGATCAAAGCTAAAGGAGCGATCTTCGAGGAGACGACTCTTACACAAAATCCGTAGAAGTGACTCCAGTGGGCGTTGTATAAGGCAGGTCTAGCTGAATTCAAGTCCAAGTTAAGAAAAGAGAGCCTCGTGAAGAGCCTTCTGCGGAAGTTTATCTTCATACATCACGGTTTAGGTACATTCTTGCGAAAGTCCTCCTTAATTTTCCATTGAAACGCTCCGCTGAAGAAGTGCCCCTGGGGAAGCTTCGAGAGGGCTTTACAGCCTTCCTAGACCATTTCGATGAACGTCATCTTACCTGCCGAATTCATTTAAACCCTTCAAGTCCTCGGACCGTGCCATTTTTCATTAAATCACCTCACAACACCAGCGCAGGAAGCCTCATATAACGCCATTACCACATTAATATCTCCAGAATAAAGAGTGTAGAGGAATTCAGCGAAGTATGTTCGAAGCTAGCAATAAAGCCATCAACCATGCTGCACATGCCCCACAAATATGTTAAATTTTACTCTACATGTACAGCATGCAACTTGCTCCTGTAACACACGTATAAGGGTATGTGTGTGGTGAATCGTTTTATGTCATCATCATCGCTCTTTACCGTTTTGCCGCATGGCATTACGTTGCTAATTTACCGTCGGACGTAATCGAATAAATTAAGAATCAGCCACCAGCAGCCGACAAGTCGCTCCAACCAGCAAGCAGAACAGCGTGCAATAAAAACAGCAACAGCAGCAACCATAGTTGCGCTCATTCAACCAACTAGCCATTCATCCGCGTTTAGTCATCATTAACTCGCTGCGGCAGAATCAGGCCCTCGCTGTCAGCACCGAGGTCCTGGGGTGATGTAAGGCGCGCTTTCCCACGGATTACCGTCAGTCGACGTGTGGACTACTTTATTTGCTTTGATATCATATTCGAATATTCAGTTGCCACGTAGTGTAAGCAAAATAATGAAAAAAATAAATTTCAAAATTTTCGCCCGCCCTGTTGCATAATTATATTGACACTCACACACAGATGTAAACAAAGCGCGCCATTGCTCGCGTTCATGCAATTGCGGTTGGTGGCACACGTTGCTTGCTGTCGGAGCATAGATAATATGATACGAGACTTTCGCATTGGCTCTCATTTTTCTCTCAAAGGCGTTCCCTGATTATTTGACAGTGAAAAGATCAGGGAATTTCGATCAGCTGATTTCAGAAAAGGCGGGAAGCCAGAAGTAGTAGTAGAAGCCGCTATAATTACTTGACGAAATTAGTGTGAAATGAAATTTCATTGAACTGTGCGAACATATTTTGGCAAAATAAATATTTATGTAAATTAATTAATGGTTTTGCATTTTAGCATTTATATATGTATGTATTCATTTTCAAAGTGTTTAATTTAGTGTTCTGTATAATTTATTAAATACCCAATCTAATATTTTTCAGCAGTGGCATCATTGGCAAATGTTATAAAAAATGCGAGTATGAATAGCATGCATATATGTATATGAATGTGTGCAGCCGCTCATTGTGGCCGTAATGCAATATTCTCATTATTTTCACTTCTTGCAACCGCGTACCACCAAATGGCCGTCACTCTATAATAAGTAACTAACCAGCAAACAGCGCCCCAAACTGTCGGACAGGCGAATGTCCGCCTGTCTTAACCACAGGCAGCCGTGCCTCACAATCACACTCACGGTCACACTCTGGTCTGTCATTATCTTTTAAATAAACACTTTTCATTGAAATATCCATATTTTGAATTAATAGTGATTAATGATATTAATCAGGAAAATATTATCACATTGTATGTATGCATGTAAGTTAAGTATCTTTATGGCAATACGGACTCTGCAGGTAAAGGGTGTTAATCGCTAATAGTCGATAGTTCATAAGTAGGCTCCATTTCGATTGAGTTGTATTGGAGAGAGATTAAAGAATTTAAAATCTGCCAACAAATGCGTGAAAACCTAGCGGTTCGTGGTTTCAACGGTACCTCGTGCTATGCAACGGATCAATCTTTTTTCTTGTTTTTTAATATCTGACTTTAACTTGACTTTTTGGTGAATTATTGGTTATTTCCTTCTCAAAATTTAAAATGGTATTTTTTCATAGAGTTATAAAATTAAAAAAAAAAAAATCCTTAAATTAGTCAAATTTCAACCGCTAATGTCTGTTTTGCTTACGAGAAGTGGACGATGTAACGCCCATCGTCCAATTTTGACACCAGCTCCCATAAAGCTCTCTCATACTATCTCGGTTATAAAGTTTAATGCCTCTGTCATATTTATTTATTGATTTATCGCGCTTTAAGTAGTTTTTAACAGTACCGTTATATGGGGAGTTAGAGGGTTATCCTCCGATTCCATCCGTTTTTACATTGTCTGTAGAAGTTCTTATAAGATTTGCACTCCTCAAACTTGGTTGTTGTAGTATCAGTGGCTTAGGAGATTTGTATATTAAATTTGTTAGAGGGCCGGCCACGCCCACCTTTCCAAAAAAATTTTCCCACAGGTGCCTCTTGCTACTGAGATCCTCTGTACCAAATAAGAGTGCTATATCTTAATTTATTGCTTATTTATGGCAGTTGATGTGTTTTCGGTTAATGGCTATTTGTGGGCGTGGCAGAGATCCGATTACACCCATCAACGAATTTTTACTCAAGGATTTTTGCTCGTCATACTGATCACTTATGTTTACACAACTCTTTACCTATCTCGCTTAGTTTTATATGATACATACAGCCGTTAGATGAACAAAACTATAACACTCTGTAGTAACGGGTTGCAAGAGTAAAAAAAAAAACGTAGAAAAATAGAAAACCATTAGGCGGAGAACTTTCTTTACAATTAGGAGCTCATACTAGGAAAGTTTTTCGTAGAGGTGTCTGTCGACGAATTTTTCATCCTTTTTTCCCTTGACCTACCTTAATGTATGTACCGTCCACTGCTCAAAACCTATAAAATGTTAAAGAAACCGAAAGCGACGTCCGATTCACTTCAGAAACCAACGAAATTAATGCAAAATAATAATGTTGTAACGGACAATATGCGATTGTAAAAGGAGGGTTTGCAATTTATTTGCGTCTCTAGTCAAGTTCCTAAAGCTCTGCAAATAATCATATATTTTCTCTACGACAAAACACAAAGCCAATAATAATAAAATAAGAATTTCTTCTAAAATTCTAAATTTCTTCTAAAACTTCCGAAGTATAATCTTTTAAATACCGAAAGATACATTTTTTGTGGGTGTATAACGTAATGCCGACAATCAAAATCTCGAAATTTAGAATCCCGACACTCAAAATACCGACAAATCAAAACACCGACAAATCACAATACCGACGAATTAAGAAAGGGTGTATAACGTAATACCGACAATCAAAATCTCGAAATTTATAATTCCGACAATCAAAATACCGACATATCAAAACACCGACAAATTAAAACACCGACAAATCAAAACGCCGACAAATCAAAACACCGACAAATCAAAACACCGACAAATCACAATACCGACGAATTAAGAAAAGGTGGCGTTCTTCGTTCGAGGCCCTGCGGCCTCCGGCCACGAACACGCTCAGGATCATAACCCTTAGTCGGCAGAATTCTCTTTCTGTGCTTCGATAGAAATAAGGGCGGACAAGATAAAATATTTTTCACATGTCGGCATTTTGGTTTGTCGGTGTTTTGATTTGTCGGTGTTTTAATTTGTCGGTATTTTGATTTGTCGGTATTTTGATTTGGCTGCATATTTAAATTTCGTCGGTACTTTGATGTGTCGGCATTTTGAATTTCGATATTTTAAGTGTATCCCCTGCATATTTAAATTTTGTCGTTACTTTGATGTGTCGGCATTTTGAATTTCGATATTTTAAGTGTATCCCATTTTTCAAAAATATTTTATTGGGGATACACTTAAAATACCGAAATTCAAAATGGCGACATATCAAAATACCGACAAAATTTAAATATGCAGCTAAATCAAAATACCGACAAATGAAAACACCGACAAATCAAAATAACGACAAATCGTACAAACTCCATAAAAAATAAGGATTTCAACGCAAAACAACTGAGCACGCCCAGGTGTTGGTCCGGCCGAGGGTTATTTTCTTGAAGCGCGGCCGAAGGCTTCTAACGCAAAAAGGAGTTCAACGCAAAAGAATTGAGCACGCCCAGGTGTTGGTCCGGCCGAGGGTTATTTTTTGAAGCGCGGCCGAAGGCCGCCAACGCAAAAAGGAGTTCAACGCAAAAGAACTGAGCACGCCCAGGTGTTGGTCTGACCAGGGTAATTTTATTAATGCGCGACCGAAGGCCGCCATCCCGAAAAGGAGTTCAACGCGAAATGAAGAATTTTATGCGAAATTATGTTTGCACTATTTAATATAAAATAAATGGTTAGGAAAGAATTATTGGAATATTAGTGGATATAAAAGTTAAAAATGTTAGTGTAAAATTAATTATAAATCAGAGAAACACGCGTTTTAATTAGTTGAATTTTTGAACTTTAAATTCAAATATCTCAAAAACCATAAGTCAGCGGCAACTTTATATATATTTTTTTGATCTGGAAGATCTTCTCTATCCGTACATACCCATTTTAACCCCGAAATCATGGGAAGCTATTCTAAAATTTACCCGTAACTATTTTCATAAAAGGTAAAAAGTACTTAACAGAAACAATAAATTTAGGTATTTAATTCATTTATTTATAAGTTATTCAGATGATATTTCCAAAAAATTATTTGTTACATTAAAGTAAGATTCATAGCTATGTGGACTGAATATTCTTCAGGAACATAGTTTTCCCTTTCCATTAATACTGCCTTAATGCAACTCACCATTTTTTCCAGGTGTCGCCGTTTAGTTTGTTTTTCACCAGTGAGTATCTTTTTAATTTTGGTTTCTATCAAAACTTGTTCTTTAATCAAATTTGATATTAGATTGAATATATTTCCATGGTATTGCCCAACTAAGCACGAAAGACGCCGATGCCATGACTCAACATTATTTTGCGTTCTCAGAAGGTTATATATCACGTTTTCAAATACTGACCAATAATTTGCAGCATATACTGGGGCCTTAAGCTTTTTATTTTTTAAGGGTTTCCCAAATAAATAAGATTCTTCAAAAAATTTAGCAATTTTCATAAAATCCTTATTATCACTTTTCAATGCTTCATAGTAAGATGGTATTTCATCAGCAGGTACGAAAGTAGGAGCCTTTAGTTGCCTAATTTTAAGAGAGAACTCTTCATTTCTTCCATATTTCTTTTGAAGCCCTTCTTTTTGTATACGCCTCCAAATAAGTTGGCCTAAATGGAAAAAACAGCCTTTGTATTTAACGTCTGGGAAAAAGTTTTTAAAGGTTTTGACGCTGGCTTTTTCAAAATCGGTTAAAATTATTTTCGGATTTAAGGAAATGTTATTATTACATGCGAAATTCATCAATTCATACAAAAATTCGTCATAACATTTTTCACTTTTCTCTGTCATGATGCAATAAACATGCGGTACAATTTCACTGCATGTGTTTGTACCTATGCGACCATGAATTGTAAACAATTGCCTCATGAAGGATGGAACAACTTTGAATGTGCCGTCCATTATCCATATGCTACTTTTTGCAAGTAAGCGGACGTTCTCTACAGTTGCCAAAAAAACTATACATTGATTTCCGAACTTTTTTAATGAAACTAGAAATTGTTTTTCGTCGACTTTCTGCAAATGACACGGAATTTCCAAATCTTTTACACATTTTGTTTGTTTCAACTGTTGCTTCTGTCTTGCCCTATTGATTTTTTGGTTTTGGGCGGACGGTGTGGGTAAATATTTCCGAGAACTTTTGTTACATCGAGCCGTAGCTCTTGCAATAATTTGGCACGGTTTTTCTAAAAAGTTAGTTGCATCATCCTTTAGTGATGTATTTGTCTTTAAGACATCGGCCTGGTATGCCATTGGATCATGGCTATGCTCCGTTGCACTTTTTATTAGTTCGTGTAACCCATTATCTTTTAAAATTGTTGTCACCCGTCCTTTGCATAAAAATGATTTTTTTTTTTATCGCAAATCTAATATACGCGGTTATCACGTTTTTTATCAATATTATACAGATAACCATTAAGAGAAAGTTTGGTACCACCTTTGTTTGAAATAAGAGTCTCCATAAAAATTATATTGTATATGTCCGTTTATTCAATATCAAAATGAACTGCCAATTTTCAAATATATTTTCTAAAATGACCGATGTCTTGTCAAAATTACAAAGGCTTTTTTCAAAGGCATCCGGATAAAATTATTTTCAAACTCGGTAAAAAATGAAAAATTTGCACTTCAAATTGCTTTTAAATATTTAAAGTAGGCTAGAATTTTGAATTGTAAAAACATTTGTATGCATTTTATGTGCTGAACACATAGAGAGCGACATACTTCAAACGACGTCTATCAAATATTTAATTACACAAGTTCTTATGGATACAGTTATGTAGTCGTACAGCTGTCTAAATAACTGTGTCCTTAAAAACGTGTGTTTTTTAATATTTGATAGAGGTCGCTTGAAGTTTGTCACTTTTTATGTGTTCAGCACATGAGTCATGAGTCTGCAGAGTTTCCTTTGTTATAATGGTTTAAAATTTTAATTAAATGTTAAAATTTTATAATTATGTTTATTTTAATGGAATAATATTAGTAAACAGCAAAACTAAGCAAGCTTCTATTTCTTCCATAGTACAGACAGAGAATTCTATGGATTAAGGGTTATGATCCTGAGCGTGTTCGTGGCCGAAGGCCGCAGGGCCTCGAATGTACAACAGCACCTTTCATAAAATAAAGTTCTTTTTAATTACTCAATTGTTATCCAAAATGTCTCTATCGATTAGTAATGTTTCTTCTTTGAGATATTGTACAAAAATTTCTTCTGTCCGTATTTCGAATTGTCGGCTTTTTGATTTGTCGGTGTTATGAGTTGTCGGTGTTTTAATTTGTCGGCGTTTTGATTTGTCGGTGTTTTGATTTGTCGGCGTTTTGATTTGTCGGTGTTTTAATTTGTCGGTGTTTTGATATGTCGGTATTTTGATTGTCGGAATTATAAATTTCGAGATTTTGATTGTCGGTATTACGTTATACACCCATTTTATTGAGTCTGTGTGATTTGTCGGTATTTTGATTTTTCGGTGTTTTGATTTTTCGGTATTTTGATTTGTCGCTGTTTTTACATTTAGAATCCCGACAGTTAAAATATCGACAAATCAAAACTCCGACAAATCAAATCGCCGACAAATCAAAACACCGACAAATCAAAATACCGACAAATCAAAACACCGACAAATCACAATACCGACAAATCAAGGTGGCGTTGTTCGTTCGAGGCCCTGCGGCCTTCAACTTTCGGCCTTTGACCACCAACACGCTCAGAATCATAGCCCTTAGTCCGTAGAATTCTCTTTCTGTGCTTCGATAGAAATAAGGGCGGACAAGATAAAATATTTTTCATATGTCGGCATTTTGGTTTGTCGGTATTTTGATGTGTCGGCATTTTGAACTTCGGTATTTTAAGTGTATCCCATATTTTGGGGCTCAAAATCTTTTTTATATTCTTTCAATCCGACATAACGGAGTAATTATTCAGGGATATTGTGGAATCCAAGGCAGAATTGCTTAGCTGTCAGAATTGCAAACCAATTCTGATTTTCAATGGTGTAACAGAATCTGATCGGATTTTCGTCTTTTCGAACACACGCAAAACCAATATTCGAATCGGCTGTTTACTAATGTGATAAAACCTGCAAATGAATACATTTGGAAGCAATCCTATTAAAGTTTTTAATGAGTTCCGAATTAATGAAAGATTTTACGAGAAAACATTTATCGAATGATTAAAGACGCATTTGGATGTTAAGTTACGTTTATTACGGCTGTATTTTATACGGTTTTACACCAAGATCTTTGCGTAAAATCTTCCATGTGGTCGAATAACACAAACCCAATTGCTGCGAACGGCGACGAATCGACATTTCACGGTCTTCAGCCACACTCTCAGAAACAGACGCAATATTCTCTTCTGTACGCACTGTACGCATTCGTGTGGTTGGTTTAATGTCCAATAAAGTAAACTGAGTGCGAAACTTGGTCACAATCGCATTAATTGTTTGCTCACTTGGTCGATTATGTAGACCATAAATCGGACGTAAAGCGCGAAACACATTTCGAACCGAACACTGATTTTGGTAATAAAATTCAATGATTTGCAAGCGTTGCTCGTTAGTAAGTCTATTCATGATGAAATGTCAAAGCATACTGAGCATCTTTCTCTTTGACACCATGTCTGAAATCCCACGTGATCTGTCAAATACTAATGCATGAAAATCCTAACCTCAAAAAAATCACCCGATATTTAAACTAAAAGAACTAAGAAAAGTTAGGTGTGAACATATGTTAAAGTAAAATTTTTCTGGTCAAAAACCACTTTTTTTTATTTTAGAATTTTTAATTTTTTTTTTAGTTTTATTAGTTTAACTTGAACATAATTTATTAAAAACTATGATATTTCCGATAGAAATCGCGACCTACGTCTTGCCCGGCATATGCATATGCGAAAAGCATCTGGCAATTGCTTCCCAAAGGCAAGCTTTTAAAGGTTTCGTATAAAAAAATTTGCGGATGATGTTTAAATATATAACTATAAACAGTAGAAACTTTGCTTTAATCAATTATTTCTTTCCCTCCCAAAAAAAACTCAAAAATTCGATTTTTTTTAAGCCTCTAAAGCAGCCTTTCATTTAAATATCCGGATTTTTTCCAAAACTCAGTAATTAAGACATTTCGTGTTTTATTCTTATGTTTTCTCCTATAGAAATAAAGATAAATCAATTCGCAACAATAAAATAACTTGATTTCTTAACTTACATTTCAGATCTGTGTCGACTATCTTCTTGATTTGTTGCTAACAGCAAAATCGATAAAATTGGTTTCCGTGACACCCAAAACCGATACAAATTCTGTTTCGAATATCAAACCAATAATATCTAAATTCGTGACACCTACTGCTTTTTTTGATCGGTTTCAATTCTGATTCCGACAACTATCAGATTCCACAACACCCCTGATTATAATTTTTAATTTAGTGAGGTTTACAGAATAAAAAAAATTTTTAATTCAAATGTTATATCAATTTTTGATTCGGATTGTGAAATTAAATTATGTTTTAATTTATTTTTTAATTCCGTGTTTGTGACTAACAATCTTTTTTCTAATTTTCAGTATACTTTTCTCTATTTTTAACCCGTATTTTATTAAATCCCGACTTCAGATGTATAATAGAAACTTAGTTTATGTCTAGAAAATTGTATACCGAAGTTTTGTTTATAAACTATTTTGCTGTTGGTGTAATTAATACATAACATTTTTTATTGTGGTCAAATGAGCCTCAGCCTATCACACCAGAGATCATATGTGTGAACTAGAAGAAATGATCCAGAAATTAGCCGATATGATGCTCCATCAACAATTCCATGCGGGAATTGCTAAGCTCAATCGCGAAGTCGACTTGACTAATGACGAAAGAGGTAACAACCTTAAAGATGCTAGACCGAAATCAACAACGGAGGAAGACTGGGTCACGGTCCAGCGTAGGGCAGAGAAGAAAAAGAATAAGAAGAACGTAGGCACGATGCATCGCCTTCGACCCGATGCCATCTTAATCGCAAAAACTGGCGAAATGACGTAGGCTGACATTCTTTAAAAGGTTAAAATGGATGGACACTACAGGAGCTTGGAAAAAATGTCTCAAGAATAAAAAAGACAGCCTTAGGAGAGATTCTGCTTGAACTTAAAAAAGAACAAACAGGAAGCACCGAAGGATACAGAGAGGAGATAAGTAGAATTTTGAGCGATCAGGCACAATAAAAACTCTGTAGCAAGAAACGACAGCTGAGGTTCGGGAGCTGGACGATATCACCACACAAGAGGACATAGCAGAAGCAATATGCTCGGAAGTTAAAGAACTTAGCCTCTTTAACGTAGCTTCGGTAAAAACGATCAGAGCGGCCTACGCGGGCACCCAAATAGGAGTGCTAAATCTACTCGCGCAAGAAGCAAAATATTTACTGCAGGCTCAAAAGAATAAGATTGGCTGGACAATCTGCAGAATAAGGGAGAAGGCTCAATTGAAGAAGTGTTTTAGGCGCCTGGAATATGGGCATGTGGCAAAGGCGTGCAGCTATTTGGAGGACAGCAGCAAGTGCTGCATTAAATGTGGAGAGGAGAGTCACTTTGCAAAAACCTGTATTAATAAACACTTCTGCATTGGGTGCAAAAAGAATGGGAAGACAAACACCGAACATCAAATAGGTAGCCGAAGATGCCCTATTTACATACTTAGCAGCGTGCAGTAAAAACATAAAGTGAAAATCCTGCAAATAAATCTGAAGCACTGCGAGGCGGCTCAAACGGTATACGAAAATAATATTGACGTAACAATAATTTGTGAACAATACAAAAATAAAAGCAATGACAAGTGGATCTCAGATACCACAAAAAAGGTAGGGCCTTTTCATATTAAGGTGTCCAAACTAAGGTTCCTCACACTAATAAAGGGCTGCGTGGCTGTTTTTGTCTGTTTTATAACAAAAGCAGTGTATCTCGAGCTATATACTAATCTGACAAAAGAGGCGTTCCACGCGGTATTTGCAAGCTTCGTCGGACGACGCGGTCAATGTTGCCAACTCAGTGGTTTTACCACTAAAACTAGTGGTTTTACTTTCCCTCTAGTGGGCAAAAAACTTTTTTAGTGGCTGGTGGTTTTTGTAGTGGTAAATAACCTCTGACGGTAAATACAAAAAATTAATAATATATATTGTATATATTGTTCACAATTGCTTCCCCCATAAGATATTTTAGTTCTATTTTAAGCTTTTAAAGAGCTACGAATAAGACAAATAAAGATAGCCTGTTATATCTCAAGGTGGACCCTTTTTAACAACTACATTCCACTATACTCAATTGTTTGATATACTCATACGTTCTCTTTTATCTTGTTCGCTCTTTATTTCTTCGTAACAGAATACATCTTCATTTTTTAAATCTTTTAAAGTGAAAATTTACTTGTAATATACTCCATCATTAATATACTCATACGAGTTTAACAATGTTTAGTAAACGACAGTATTTTCAAAAATTTAGAGATTTCTGGCTTAAAGACCCTATTTTAAAAGATTGGTTACAAGTTGTAGAAGATAATGACAGCAATAAAGTAGCTAAGTGTAGGTTATGCGGTGTAAGGTTGCAGAATCACTATGCAGATTTAAAAAGTCATACTATACAACGACCAAAAAACATCAAGAACATGCTAAGGTAAATCAAAATAAGATTATTTTTTATTACTCACTTTTTCTTTAAATAACAATTTTAATAAAGTTATAGTTTTATACATAATACATTATATACATCATTTACAGATTATCACGGTTCATCCAAAACTTCCATTCAAACCAATAGATACTAAAGTATCAAAAACAAAAGAGGCTCAGGTTTCATTGTTTGCAGCCATGAACACGAGCGTATGTGTAATTGATCATTTAGGGCAGGCTATTAATCACTCTTTTACCAATGAAGAGGATAAAATAAAGTTACATCGAACAAAGTGTTCAAATATCATCATGAATGTTTAGGCACCACATTTCTCTGATCTACTAAAAGAAGGTTTGAAAGGTCAACCTTACAGTATTCTAATTGATGAATCAACCGATATTGATGTTATGAAAAACCTAGGAATTGTAATAATCTATTACAGTAATCATTTCGAGAAGGTCGTATCTACATATTTAGATTTAGTAACGTTAAATGAGCCCCTGATTTTGAAAGTGGTATAAGTCAAAAATTTTAAAAGTCTACTTTATCAGCTATTACTTATCAAATCTTAATAAAATAACATAATCTGAAGAGATTAGCAGCATGCCATGCAAATTAACTTTTTAAAATGTGTTTATTTTTTAGTTGTTAACTGAAATACAGATATTGTTCGTTTTGATAGTGGTATAAGTCAGTGTGTTCACAAAGTAATTTTGTCATGTCTTCAGATAGTGGTTCAGGTATGATGAAGTAAAACTTTTAATGTAAAAACCTACTATTGAAAGTTAATTGTAGACATTTTACGGCGAATAAATAAGTAATGCTCCCAAGAAATGGAAACGAATATGATATCGTCTTCTGATGAATCAGCTCATAGTTTAAAAGAGAATTCGGAACCCTTACAAATGGAGAAAGCAAAATGAAATCAAGAAAGAGGTCACGCAATCAACAGATTTATGCACAAAATATAAGAAAACTGAAGAGAAATCGTGGAGAGGAATATGAAACAAAAAACTCCAAGTCCGTGAATGCTAAACTTTTCGAAAATATAGATTGTCTTTGTTCCAAAAAGAGTTTAAATGGAATCGGATATGAAGACAGGAAAGCTAGTTATGATTATTTTTGGAATTTAGCAAGTTTCGAAAAACAGAATATGTTTCTGTATAGTTTCATTAAAAAACAATCAATAAAACAAAAACGCCCCAGAAATCACAAAGGATATATGAGAAAATGGAGCCTTAAGTTTAATTTATGTGTATGTATGAGTTCGGAAGTTTCTGTTTGCAAAAACTTTTTTTGGATACTTTCAAAATATCTAATGGAAGATTATTCTTCTTATCTTAAATTCTGAAACACCTGGAATGGATGGTCGTGGCAAAATGGCTAGTTCATCTAGAAAAACAGATGAAGAAAAAATTAAAGTAGTACGAGATCATATTCCAGCAAGTGAGAGCCATTACACGCAATCACATCAAACTTCAGGTCAAAAGTATCTAAGTGCTGACTTAGATATTCGAAAAATGTGTGGGCAATATTTGGAAAAATGTGATGAAAATAATACATCATGTGTAAAGGAGTGGACTTCTAGAAAAACATTTCATACTGAGTTCAACCTAAATTTTACTATTTTACATACTCCTCGTAAAGACACGTTCCAAAAGTGTGATTCTATAAAACTTAAAATTAAAGCATCCAGTAATGAAGACGAGAAGTTTCATCTTATGGAAATTCATGATTCACATCTTAAAAGTGCCAAACAGGCTAGAAAAAGTTTAACAGATGACATACAAAAAACAAAAGATAACCCGAGTGAAAATAACGGATTCACATTTGACCTACAGAAAGCGCTTCCTTATCCAAAACTTTCTGTTTCGGTAGCTTACTATAAGCGCAACATGTATGTATACAATTTAGGGTTTCATAATTTCCACAATGGAAATGCTAAAATGCATGCATGGGATGAAACAATCGCTTCAAGAGGATCACAGCAAAATAATAGCTTACAGTGATGCCTGCTCCAGACAAAATCGAAACATTAACATAGCTTTAATATGGTTAAAAATTGTTCAGTCATCTGATAATAATGTTGAAACAAATGATCATAAATTTATGGTATCCGGCCATTCTTTTTTGACAAATGATCGCGATTTTGGTTTTATAGAAACTAAAATTAAAAAATCGAATTATTTATACATCTCTGAGCCTTATTATAATTTAATAAAATCATACAAGATAAGAAACCCATTTTCGGTAGTACATATGGATCAAAAAGATTTTATTTCTACAAGACAACTAAAGAAGCAACGAATAATAGAAAGAAAAACACCAATTAAGAAGCTTTGCCTTGGTTAAAAATACAATATAATATATCGATATTCTAAAAAATTGCCCCATATAAGATGTTTTATAAAACTTCCTTGGATGACAACTCCGAATTCAAAGTATTAGACCTCTCACCTAAAATAGGAAGACCTAAAATATACGGAAATATTGATTTACTTCCATTATACACAACCATTAGACCAATAACAAAAGAAAAGCGTAAAGATATGATAGATCTACTACCCTATATTCCACCAAATTTTCACAAACACTTTATTTCCCTAAACACTAATGAATAATTTACTTAGTCACAATGAAATGAGTTTGAATAAATGTTAATTACTAATCAAATTGTTTCATTTGTGGTATAAGTCATTTATAAAGTCATGCAGTTAATTTTGAAAGTGGTACAAGTTATTTAAACCTTTCAAAACCACAGTTTCTTTTAAAAATGGCTATAAATTTCACAATCATAATAAATACTTGTTTGTTGGGACTACTCTACTGTCGAAAAATCATAATCCATAATGCAAGAATATTTTTTAATCCTTTAAAATGACTTATACCACTTTCAAAATCATGGGCACAAATGACTGTGATGCTAATAGTATTGTTTCTGCAGTTAAATACGTTCTTCAGCGGTTTGAATTACAATTAATAAATATGATGGGTATTGAAACCGACAATGCATCAGTTATTACTTGTGTACATGAAGGTGTTTACGCGAAATTAAAAAGAGAGGTCCCTCATTTGATTTTAGTCCGTTGTATATGTCATTCACTACAATTAGCCGCCTCTAGTGCTGCCAAACAGTTTTTACCACGAAATCTAGAGTATACTCGTATAATTAGTGAAACTTACAATTGGTTCTCCCGATCTGGGTCAAGACAAGCTAAATAAAAGGTTTGTATAAAGCAATAAATAATGGAAAAGATCCACTGAAGATCGTGCAGTTCTCTCAAACTAGGTGGTTATCAATTGAATCAGCTGTCTCACGGATATATAACCAGCGGCTGGAGCTAAAAACTCATTTTTCAATTGCTAAATTAGACGAAAGATGTTACACGGCAGAAGTCTTGCATGGGATGTATAACGATGACATTAACTTTGCGTTTCTTGCTTTTCTTTATCCAATACTTACTGAACTAAATAGGGTTAATAAATTATTTGAGTCGAATGATGCAGATCCAACAAAACTAAGTGACGAGTTGGCGAATTTAATTAAGTTACTTGTTAATAAGATCAAACTGCCTACCCAAAGAGTGAATCTTTTTACTCAAAACATAAATGATTTCATTGATCCAACATGTAATTTAGGGTATAGATTTAATACTGCTATGACAAAATTAAAAGGACAGGGACTAAAACAGAGTGACGAGAAAGCAATTCGTCAAAGATGCATAACATTTATTGTGAATTTAATTAATGAAGTTAAAGTTCGATTACCTAATAATGCCGGCATAATGATCATGATCAAAAGAATTAGTGTTGATAGTGCACTAAACCCTAACAAATAACCTATTACTGATTTAATCAAATATTTTTATCACAATAAGAGTGAAGACTTGATTGCACAAATAGACGACCAATGGTATCAAATTCATACCTTAAAGTGGAATGAATCTAAAGATACTAAAAAGTTTTGGCATGAAGTTTTGGCCTTTAAGGATGCTCAAGGACAAAGAAGATTCAAAAAATTGGCTATTTTGCTATGTCAATTTTGATATTACCTCACTCTAATGCTGACGTCGAGAGACTTTTTAGTAATATGAACATAATCAAAAGTAAAAAGCGTAATAAGATGGATCTACCAATGTTGGATCACTGCTGATGGTGCGAGAGACTTTTTAGTAATATGAACATAATCAAAAGTAAAAAGCGTAATAAGATGGATCTACCAATGTTGAGATCACTGCTGATGGTGCGAGCTGGTTTATCTTTGGCTGGAAAATGCTGTTACGATTATGAGATACCAGATAAAGTCGTTCGGCAAATTGGAACTAAAGATGCTTATCGTTCTCAAGAAAATGAGCTTGAAAATATTGTCGATAGTTCTTCAGAAGAAGAAAACAATTTTAATCTTTAATTACGAAAATAATAAATAAAAAAAAATTTAATCTCTGTTATTTGTTTAATAGATAGAAATAATTTAATATATTCATTGTATTTTTATCATTTTAAAAGTATAAACTTTTAAATTAGTTTGCGAATAATAATAATTATTTATTTAAAATACCTTAAATTTCAATTTTATGACTTTTCTTTCCTTTTCGTTTAAATATTTAAATTAGTTAGTTCAGCTTGGAGACAGCGCTGGTGGTTTTTTAGTGGGTTTAGAGTCGACACTAGTGGTCCCTGGAAAAATATTCTGGCAACACTGGACGCGGTTTTCCGTCAAAACTTATGAGCGACAACAGAAAGACTTTTATAGGGGCTCACAGAAGAACAGTTTGTGGATTTCATTTAGCAAGTTTCCCCTGAGATCGTACAAAAGTACGCTCCCCAAGGCATTAGTTGGCCATTTATCCCCCCAAGCGCTCCTCATATGGGTGGGAATCCGCAGTAAAAAGTTTGTAAATTTAATTACAAAGAATTCACAATGTTACTAATTCGCATTGAAGCCGTACTCAATATACGGCACCAAGGCACTTTCTCAAAGGAACACCCATTGTGGCCACACCTGAGCCAAATTCTCCATAATTTCAGTCGGCGATAGAAAGAAGATTATTTAAAAGACCTCCACAACAGGTGTCGATGGAAAACATCAGAAAATGCACTTAAGCTTGGAGATTGTGTCCTAATTGATGATGATTGTCTCCCCCCTACCGAGTGGCGGCTTGGACACCTAGAAAAGCCTTACTATTGCTCCGATGGTCATATCCGAGTAGTCAATCTTCCGATAATAACTAAACGTTGTCAAAAATCGTTAAAACAACCGCCTAAATAAAAAAAAATAATAATAAAACAATATAGCTAAGTTACATTCGAGCCATATACTGTGCCGCCACCGACTTCGGCTTCGCAGCCGCCCCCCGCCCGATGCCCGCTCTGTTTGCGTCTACACCGGTTGCAGCACTGTCCTATTTTTAAGGGAATGACGCCGAACCAACGTCAGCAGGTGGCTCAGGCACGTGGACACTGTTTGAATTGTTTAGCCCAAACTCATGTCACGCAGAAGTGCGTATCTGGCACCATGTGCCAGCTCTGTGAACGCCCGCATCATACGCTGCTACATCGAAATCCAAGATGCGTCCATCTGCGCTCCGCAGCCGTGATGTAGGTCGATATACGTAACCAAACCGAACAGCACGAACCCGTCGCTGAGAAGTCCTCGCAGCACCTCGTGCCTGGCGTGACAAACCTCAGCAACGTGGTCGCTACTTTGCAACAGCTACAGCTCCTAAGCTCACTATTCGCTAGGAGGGCCGGGATGGCCAAATGAGTCTCAACGTACCACACCAGCACACAACCCTACATAGATGCACAACACCGACGCACCGCATTCATCATTTCACAACACACATTCCAGATCACTTCACCACACATCATCCACAATGTCATCGCTAAGCAGATATCGCAGCTGGCCAACACCCCACACCAAACAATATCAAAAAGGAAAAACGAGTAGTGGACCGGCCTCTTTCTATATCACGATCGCGGAAACAACGACCGGGCGCTCGACATTTTCTTTATTGGATATTTAAAAAAAAAAATTATTAAAGTTGTGCTTCTTTATAATTATGTAACTAGAGGACCCGTCCACGCTTCACAGTGGCTGATACATGGATAATAGTACTACTACCATCTATATGATTTCTATTAGTTGGATTATAACTATTAGTTAATGAGATATAGCATTTTTGTGAAGCAACTTGTGTTAGTTTACAAAAAAATGGATCATAAAGCATTTCGGGTGTTAATAAAGCATTGCTTTTTGGGGGAAAATACTGTTGAATTTGGGCTCAGGGAAATCCACCGAAGAAAAGATATAAGAGGCGAAAGCTCGGTGCAAAGAGGGTGCCTCGCAAATTCATAATCCAACAGAAACAACAAATAACTGATTCTGAGAAGTGTTTGAGTGCTCTTTAAACGCCCTGTAGTTCGGTACCATCGGGGAAGAGCTAACGATATGACTAATTCCTAATCATTAGAACCAGTTCCAGCCCGATTACTCGCAATGTTATTTAACTAACGATTTTTATGTCCTACGAGGGTAATCGAGCGGTGCGACGCTGCATTACCAGTCATTGGTGAAATGACTAGTTCCAAAATCGTAAGTGAATCGCTAATACAGAATCGCTAACGTTTTCATTAATTCAAAATGGCTAGTGATTTGACTGATTCCAAATCGTTAGTGATTTCGTTAATTCGAAATTACAGGTGGTTTGACTGATTCAAAATCGTTAGCGATTTCATTAATTCTAACTCGCTAGCGATTCTACTGGTTTAATTTTACGAAAATAAAAGACATTTTTATGAAATTCAAAGCAATAGATTTATTAAATTCAATTATACATATGTATTTTTTAATTTATTTTCTTACTTAGTAGTTTTAAAATATGTACTATCTTACATTATATTGTTATTTATTAATCATTTTTTTTCTTCATTTACCAAATGATTTTTTTTATTACGCGTTTTTTTTGACGCTGAAGGGCTTGGCGCAGTTGATTTTCTGGCGATCCAGCGTCTATCCCGGTAGGAATGGACTCTAAAATAATTAAAATATATTTGTTATTAACTGTTTTAATTAAAAAGCTTGTCCTGTTCTTACCAATAAGGGCGTCGAAAAAATTTGTAAAGCCTTTGAGCGAATCTTTGCCCAACACTCCATTAATATTGTACTGCATGGCCAATTCGTCTGTTATAATATTCTTCAGGTTTTTCACCACTCCAGAACCCTGGAGAATTTGAGTCATACATTTGATCTGCAAGAAAGTAAAGGGTTGAAACGGTAAAAATAAAAAAAAAATCGAAATTTACTGAAACGTATTTAAAATAAGGAAATCGAAAGAAAAAATATTACTTACCTAGTTCTTCTTTCCGCGAACTTCTATATTTTCATTAATTCGGCCCAAATCTGTTTTGTTTTTAATTGGAAATTCTCTCATTATCGATGAGTCGTCGGTGCGTTCTTTCAGAAGCTCCTGAATGAGGACTTTCTGTTGCGCTACTTCTTCTAGGAGCACTTGGTACTGTGCAGAAATTTGGCTCATTTTTCTTTCCATCAGTTCTAGAAATAAAAAATATATATGAATGAAAAGAGGAATATACTTGTTGGCAGCTTATACTTTACCTTCGAAGAAAGCCTTTAAAGCTTCCTTATCTTCGCATTTATTTTTCTGTATATACTTGATTGTAGCAAGTCTTTTTAATTCGTTTTGGGTTCGGTCTCCTACCTACAATTTTCTTAGCTACCTTCATTTGTTTTTATTTTTTATTATTATAACTTCTTTATTATTATTATTTGTTTTATTTCACTTTCAAAATTTTTTAACGTTAATATTATATTGATTGATTATTATGGTATTAATGTATACCTTATAAATTACTTTACACTTCACTTTTTTTATTTTTTATTCGACTTTAATTTTTTCACTAACAACACTAAAATAAATTATTTTTATTTAAGGAATGTCTGTTCTTTATTGAACTTTTTCGACTGCTCTTCAACTACAATTGACACTCAAGATCTAAACAATTTAGTGTAAAAATGACAACGGCCGACTGAGCGATCGATCGAACTACAATTCCTGCGAATTTCTGCAGGATTAGTACGGGACACTAAATTTATGTTGAATTTTGATCTGCTCGCACATTGTTGTTATTGCAATTTCATATACGCATTGAGTTTCGCTTTTTAGGGGTGGGTTTTTTTCATTTTCGATGCCTCGTTGCATTACAAATCATTAGCGAAAAGACTAACTAGGGGTAATGCATGAAATCGCTAGTAGAATTCGCGCTCTGGTAATCGCTTGACACCAGCCGAACTACAGGGCGTAAACTGAATTTTTGCGTCGGTGTGTGACAATAGAAACATACATAGCTCCATTATTTCCCACTGAAGTTCAATCGACAGTCTAGTGAACTGCACATGATGAACCGGTTCTCAGGCATGGAAAGACGAAAAAGTCGGCTGGAAAGGTTATGACATGACTGATGTTTTGGGATGCACGTGGTATAATACATACTCAACAATTGATTACTGAGCCAGTTATAATCTATTTCACTGCGTATTTGGTTGCAGTTCCTTTCAACTATTCCAAATACTTAGCAATTGTATGTATGTACATATGTATTATTTTTTAGGAAGAATCTGTTTATAATTGTACGCATTTATTCAAATGATTCCTACAAATATGAATTTTGAACAAATGCTTATGATTTGAAATATAATTGTGTATTTATGAGTTATATTAAATTTTAACATAAAGAGATAAAAAGTATCCTATGTCTTTACCCTGGTTCAAAGCTACCTCTCCACCAATTTTCAGCCAAATCGGTTCAGCCGTTTTTGAGTTATAAATGGTGTAACTAACACAACTTTATTTTATATATATATTAATTATAATAATAATAAATAATTTATTGTATGATACCTTCGCCGGAAAACGAAAAAAGGTAGTTTTTTTATTTACGGATAGTGATATATACATATATAAATTGTTCACATTGCCCTACACACATACCTGATCGGTAAAATTATCCGTGTGGAACAGCACTTTGACATAGTTGGTCTCACTGATGAAAGTCTGCGGCTGCTCGGCCTCGCCACAAAACATGCCGGGCTCACGGCGATTGGATACATCAGTCTTCGCATTGCCATCCACAATCTGGTGCGAAAAGAAATACACAAATATTTAAGTACATTCATAGAAGTAAACACGGAATAAAAAACAAAATAATACATTTCAGTAATTTCATTCACATCCACTTTGTATTGCTCTGCCTTTGCAATTGAATGCATATCGTGGAAAACATATCAATAATGCTTTTACTGGTTGCTTGTTGTTGTAGCTATTTTTGTTACCTTTAAGGCGCTCTAGAGTAAGCTAATAGTATAAAGCATACGCAACTATATTTAAGTATTTTTTCACTCTCATTTGTTATAATTTAAGTAGTCGGTCCCAAATAAAAAGAAATAAATGAAAAACCAAAAAAAAAAAATTATAGTGACTACTAAATACTCAACCCAAAGTACTACATAGTGACAAAGTAAAGCCACAAAAATTGAAAAATAAACTTTATTCTACCAACAGGCGCCCATAGAGTGAGTATAGAATTGCATCACCCAAATGCGCTTCAAGTGCTTTTCACTTCTGGTCGCTCCCATAAAGCTGAGTAATCATAAATTACAGAATGCTGTATTTTTTCAAAAAGGACGTAGCGTCCAATACGCTTGTCCGCGTCCATAAATCAAATTTTTCCAAGTGGTGGTAGTAGCTTTCCAAAAGTGGCGCATGCATATGAACTACTTGAATTTACTGCATGCTTTCAGACAGCGCAAATACCAAAAAAAATTTGGTTCAAAAAATAAAGGTTGTTGCGTTTGTAAATATATACATATGTATATCAAAAAACTCCACAAACAATATATTTACATGAGTGAAAATATTTGCTAACGCCAGTTTTAATATTGGCTCGACATGCAAAAGTACGCCATAAATTGCGTGGAGTGCTCGGCAGCGTCTCTAACCACCGCTCTTATACTCCCTTTTACTCTTAATACAATATGTTTTTTCCAGTCTTTTCTCGCCACACACAAAACGCCACACTCACCTGTAAATAGCCGCCCTCGCAGTGTGTAGCATTCAGCAGTGTGCCAACTTTAAATTTTTTAAAACGCAACCGCAACACAAAGTCCCGCGGTGCACCTTTTAGCGTACGGAAACGGTACCAACAAGTTAACGGCCGGCCTACATTCAGGCTATTCACCTCCGGCGAACTGACATCCTCGAAGATGTCCACCGTTTTATTGCACTGATCCTTGGTGAGGTCCGCTGCGCCGCTACCTGCAATGAGGTGTAAGAAAAGTGTAAATAAAGTTGAATTCCAGGAAGTATGTGAAGAAAAGTAAACATGTAAGCACTCGTATATAATAAAAATTGGGAAATTAAGGTAAGGTTGACATACTTTTCGTCGCATTAAAAGAAGTAATTGAGTATATTCAAAATTTAGTTCTCAAGAGACTCCAGAAGAAATAGGTGCATGAATTTAACATACTTTACGTTTGTCTCTGCACTATTTAAATTAAAACAAATAATATATATCATATTTGTAGTTTTAACAGATCCTTTCATATTATTAAACGAGACTAGTCTTCAGTGGAATAAATGTTTTTCAACGTTTTCCGAAATAATTTACTTTTAAGACGCTGGACAACTTATAGTAGATTATTTGTAGATTGGCATCGCTTTCGTCTGATTGTGACTCACGAAGAATTATTTGCAATATGTTCAGCAATGTTTATTTGAAGTGCAAAGAAATAACGTACGTACAAAATGCATATACTTACATTAGACTAAAGATACTCATAAAATTATATATTATTTTTGAAGTTATTGAAGCTTAAAGTCTTTAAATTATATGCAATCGTCACGGGCCACGAGATCAAAATCCATCTCAAATTTTATAGCTTTGTAGCGCTCTCCA
Organism: Bactrocera tryoni; assembly: GCF_016617805.1. Taxonomy (NCBI): domain Eukaryota; kingdom Metazoa; phylum Arthropoda; class Insecta; order Diptera; family Tephritidae; genus Bactrocera; species Bactrocera tryoni. Next base: position 55,736,060 of record NC_052501.1, on the reverse strand, counting down.
ATAATTTCTCAAAATATACTACTATTTGCATGCGTTCATTTGCAAAACTAATTAATTTTTTACCTATTAAAAAACATTTATTAAAACTCTATTCCATAACCAACTCATATACATGTATATAGGGTGATCCGTTTCAAGAAATCCGTTTTTTAAAGAAAAAAAAAAGAAACTTCAAATTTTATGGAATATTATTATCATTCGAACATCCTTTAGCACCTATTTTTTGAAAATTCTCTTTCAAATATTGGCCGCGGCTACGTCTCAGATGGTCCATTCATTGAGTTCAATTTTCGATGACTCGTTCTAGCATTTCGACTGGTAACTGGCGAATGATACGCGTAATCTTTTGCTCGAAGACCTGAATCGTTACGTTCTCACTTGCATCATTTTTGAAGAAATCTAGACCCATGATTACACCGGGCCACAAACCACCACAAACGTTTTTTTTTTCTGGATGAAATTAAGCCAGAAATGGGATTCATTGCTGAACAAATTGTGGCTCCAAACAGTCGGATCTTCTTGGAACTTTTCAAGAGCCCATAGAGTGAAGCGTTGTCGTTTGTGAAGGTCGACTGGCTTCAGTTCTTGCATAAGCTGTAATTTGTACTCTTTAAATTTAAGACCTCTACGTAAAATGCGATAAGACGTTCCATACGGCAGTCTTACTTGCTGCGAACGTCGCCGAATGTACTCTCTACGGTCTTCGAGTACACTCTTAGCTACGGCTGTTAATTTTCCTCACTGCGTGCTGGACGTAATCTATTCGGTCAAAAATTATCCAATCATGAATCCTGGGTTTGAAGATGGGTGATGATGTTGCGAATAGTTCCCTCCATAACCCGATTATGTTGACCATAAGTTGAGCGAAGCGCGCGAAACACATTCTTTACAGAACGTGAATTTTCGGAATGCAGTTGAACGATACATGACATAGTTCAGCGAATTAAAAGACAGCGGCTACGCTGGCTAGGTCATGTTGTCCGGATGGATGAAAACACTCCAGCTCTGAAAGTATTCGACGCAGTACCCGCCGGGGGAAGCAGAGGAAGAGGAAGACCTCCACTCCGTTGGAAGGACCAAGTGGAGAAGGACCTCGCTACGCTTGGAATATCCAATTGGCGCCACGTAGCGAAAAGAAGAAACGACTGGCGCGCTGTTGTTAACTCGGCTATAATCGCGTAAGCGGTGTCTACACCAATTAAGAAGAAGAAGAAGTTGAACGATTTATAAACATTATTCAGTCAACTTTCGAAGCAGAAATAAAAAAGATAGCCACAAGATTTTCTATAAATGGCAAACATTTTTTAACAAAAACTTTTCTTATTAAAACCTAACCCATTTGTCACCCAACATGCCAACACAATCGAAACTACTTTCAAAAATCGCTGCATACTTTTGACCGCATTGTCCGCTTTTCTTGATTGTCATTTTCATTACTAAACGAGCGGTGGAGCATGTTGTGTGGCGCGCAAACTACTGTTAGCTCCAACCGTCCAATTCAGTTTGTCAGAATATGCATGATATCATTATTTAAATTAATTTAAAATTTTTTCAGGCGTTCAACACAGCGCTTATGCAATTCAGCGCCATTACAGGCACTCAACAGGTCGTGTGTAGCATACCAAATTGTTGGCTATTTTCTGTTGTTGTATGTTCCTTTTTTTCGCCGCTGATGAACTTCATCACTGTCCTTAATTTAATTTGTGACTTTTAAATGATCAGAAAACATAGTGCTGAATTTGTAATTCACGTTGCATTCTTTTTTGTGAGTTTTTGCCACAAAAACCCCGCGACGTGTACACAAACTGCTAGCAGCATTCCACAATTCCACCGCGGTCCATGTATTGAAACTCCAGTGTATAACACTCAATCGATTGAGTTAGCGAGTGGTGTCGTTATGTCGCAGTGCCGTTTTATATGGCACAAGGAAATATTGCAATTGTTAACAGCAGAAGAAGTAGTCGCTTCCTATTTCTTTTCCTCCCTCCTCCTCCTCCGATCTCCCTCTCACACACTTTCAAGAGCATTAAGTCGCCTGCCCTTCAAAATTTAAAAGAGCTGAGTGATTTTTTTCACAGTTCGCTTTGCCATCTCTAGAAATTAAAAAAGCGCAACGCAGCGACAAGGGCAAGAAAAAGCGTGCTATGAGCATAAAAATGTGTCAACCAGTGGAAATATCTTACGAGTTTATTACTTGGCGATTTCTTTTGGTTAGAGAGTGAAGAACTGGATTAAATGAGAAAATTGATTTTAAACGATTCTTAAACATGACTTTAAAGTTGGTATTCTATGCCCTAAACTCTTGATTTCGAAATATTTATTACTAACCCTAATTAAATAAATATACTCTCTGCCACTTTTTGTTCTTCTTTGGTCATTTATCGAAATGATCTCAAAATAAACGTCAAATTTCTCCCGAATATTTACGTATTACCTTTGCTTTCACGGAACTCTCACAATTTCCTATCAGAGAAGCTGATGCTTGCTCGATAATATGGGTCCGTTCCGTTCATGGTGCCTTTTGGCCATCAGGTAAAGTTAGGTTAAACGGCTGAACCCTCAGGATCGTGAGATATCACACTTAGACTATTACGTACAGGCTTTGTGAAGTGAGACGGAAAAATCCTGTAGTTGGATATCAACTATCGGTAAAACACCTGATCGTTTCACAAATCTGCTTAGATGTTTATTTTTATTTCCGCCTTGCTTGTCTAAAGCTGTTTTTGCATACCTATGGAAAAATTGGGTAATTCGAGATAGAAATGTTGAGATGATTCTACCAGCAGCTGATGCAGCCGGCACACAGTAAGATGTTCCATCTTGTCGCATGAGTCCCGATCGGACAAAGTTCAGTTAGAACGCTTATAATTTGCGAAAGGTGGATCTTGCCAAGGGCGAAGAGTTCACTAGATCTCTTACAATTTACCCTAGGGCATAAAGGCCTTGCGACTACACAGCTGCTAGTAGTTGACTAATGTTTGCTGAACGGATCTGAGGCCCAACAGTCCAGTAGTAAATTACAAGAGGCCAATGGAACCTCTCATTCCGTAGTGGATGAGATTTGACTCTCTGTCCTTACAGCTTCTTGCAATACCACTGTTATTAGTCACCCAAACAAGACTAATCATATAATAACTCCACGCTACAGAAAAGAGTATAGACATCCCTTCATTAGTATTAATTACGCATTAAGGAACCCAGGGCTAATATTGCTGCCCTAATTTCAGAGTAAATATTTGCCAATATTTGATCGATTAGTATTACAGCTCACCGCCCCTATTGAGATTTAACGCTGAAATTTAATGATGTAAACCCCAGTTTGCTCTTAGCTCTATGTACTTCATATAATGACTTTCAATTCTCTGATTATTTGGTTATAACTTAGAACTTACTTACTTGTTAATCGCTTCAAATAAAAGACATCAGACAGCTTTTCCTTTAAGTAATTTCCAACGGCATGAAGAAGCTCTAAATAATATTACTTTCTTCGACGATCGGCTTAACGTCTGCCAAAGTATGCGTATTGTCTAATATTTTGCATCGCTAATATACTTACATTCGCATAAATAGCAGACAAGAAACATTCAAACAACTAAAGCGAATGCTGTGCACAGAAAACTGGAAAGTATGCTTAAGAACCTTAAGACCTGAAAAAGGCAACTAGATTCGAAAAACTTTGCATTTCCCACTAAGCATTACAACATATTTACATTTCGAAATCGTGGAGAATATGTACGGGCGCGTTGCAAA
>NC_052501.1:55672128-55732300 GCF_016617805.1 Bactrocera tryoni | reverse complement strand
TAACACCATTAAAATAATCCCTTATCCCGATAGAAGTGGGTACCAATTGGAGTACTCAGGCAGTGATTCTTACTTTGAAAACGATAATAAAAATTACAATCAAGACAACAAAGAAGTAAATAGTGAATGTATTGCAAACATAATAAAACAAAGAAACCCAACATGTAATTTTGTACCAGTCCTTACAAATGAAATAATTAAGTATATTGAACCAAATGTAATAATAACATGGAATCTGACCCAAACAACTCTTACACAAAACTGTCAAAATTCAAACAGAAACATACAAATAAAGGGAAATAAAATTATAAGAATAACACAATGTAAAGTAAAAATCGAAAATATTATTTTAGGATAAAATTATTTACACCCAGAAATTGACCTAACACCTTTGTATCCACCGCTCAACATAACTAAAATCAAAATCTTAAAACACAATGACATTATAAAAATGATTTCACAAAACAATATCACACTTTATACAATTATTATACTGGCTATTCTGGCTTTGGTCGCAATGATTTTTATTCTTAAGTACATAAACTTTAATCCATTTATATTTTTGTATACAAAATTAAGAAAACAAACTGAAAGAAATCAGCCACAACTTCAAGAAAAGGATTTTGGAGAAAACCCATTACCCACACTGTACCCATCAATGCCAGCCCAAGTATAGGCTGCCTTTTTAAGGGGGGAGGAGTGACATATTCACCCTCACATCCATCTACTAATATTCAATTACTGCAGCATCAGTATTTTGGTGACACATTCGTTCTCACACCCATCCATTAAAGTCAAGTAAACAAATAACAAGAGCTGCGCATCATTTTTCTTGTGCAGAGAATTTAATGTAAACAAATGACCGATATTAAAGTGACATATTCACCCTCACATCTACTAATATCCAATTACTGCAGCATCAGTATTTTGGTGACACATTCGTTCTCACACCCATCCATTAAAGTCAAGTAAACAAATAACAAGAGCTGCGCATCATTTTTGCTGTGCAGAGAATTTAATGTAAACAAATGACCGATATTCAGTGACGATCGCGCCTTAAGCGTCTTCGCTTATACAAACCAAATAATCTATAAGTTCTCATCCAATGAATCAAGCGACCAACTGCACACTCATTTTAATGTAAACAATAGCCAATAGCCAAAACCAAGATTTTCATTCTCTTTGTAAATTAGTCTTAAGCTGAAATCCAATTGACGCACACGAAACCTTTCTTTCGTCGCGTACAATTTTAATAAATAATAAAACATTTTAAACATTTGTATTTAATTTATTAAAAAAACGGATCTTAGCGTTGTCCTTAGTCTTTCGACGGGACATTTATTCGACTCAATTATTTCAGTATATGTATGTATATTAGGGTGGCCCATATTATATAGCCGGAAAACTAAATCGGGTTTACAGATCGGGGCACCCCCCAAATTTTTTGCTATCGCCAAAACAAATATTCTGGGAAAGTTTCAATTTAATATTCCAACGGGAAGAGGGTGCTCAATGACATATGACATTAAGGAAAAAATGAAAAAATCCGCAATTTTGGTAATTTTTTTTAATAAGTACAACTACGTAGGAAGTAATAAATTCATTTATTTTATAGAATAATGTTAAAAAATAACGCAACCTTATATAATAATAAAGAGGGATAAAAAAACATGGCTTATTTCTTTGAAGTTGCCGACCCCAAGCTTTTAACAACTGCTCTCTTTGTCGTTTTTTTTCGGAACCCACTTTCTATTAGCTTCTGCCACTTGTAGGAGCAACTGCTTCTCTTCTTCATCATTTATTAGAAGCTTATTGAAGTCTTCAAACAGTTTGACTCCACGCTCAGCAATATCATTAACAACTTTCAGGTTTCTTACGATTTGTTTCTCTCCAATGTAATGCTGATTGATGTTCCATTCATTTGGATCTGTGTTTAAAAACGTTGAATTTATCTTTAACTTTTCAAACACCTGCAATGATCTTTGATTGGCAAAATCGGCCAATTCGGCTTGGTCACTTAAAAGTGACGAATCACCTCTTACTTTTCGGTCAGTAGATTCACACCTTATCTTTTTGACTATTTCAGCCTTCGCATTATTTGTTACTTTATCTGAGAACAAACTCAACCCAACTAATTCATCCGAGAGGTACCAAAGATGGGATTTTGTAGCATTTTTAACCACTTCACTTATTTGTGGATCAATAGCTTCATAAGTGGTCATGTCTTTCCATAGAGAAAGGTCACAAAGCGTTCTAGCTGTGATTTTTCCCTTTGTGTTGTTTCAAAAACATCTTCCTCACGAAACAAGAAGATTTTGATGGCGTATAAGAGTTTTGCCATCCAGCGCGCACGGTGTAAGGCACCCGGAGCTCTCCAATGAACGTTATCTAGAGAATGACCCAGGCTTAGTAGTGATAGCTCTATTAACTCCATGTAATCGTCTCTGAATTGGGTTTCCGTCATTTAGATATCTAATAAAGAATTTACTGCATTAACATTTAAATTGTCATTGCCAGTAGCTTTTTCCAATGGTTTAAAGTTATTTAAGTGAATTGATGGCCATGCTGCCTGAAACCTTTTAAACAAGGGAATGTCAGGAGAGCTGGATTGTCCAAAACAAAGAGTAAATACCTTACTGAGAACAATCTCTAAAATATGATGCCTGCATGCTAGCCATAATAGACCTTTGCCAGTTTTATGTTCCAGCAAAACACAAGCTCCATTTTCAACCCTGTATTGACGGCTGTAGTGTCAAAACACATGCCGACTATATTTTTCTCCAAATGCCATTCTGTTAGTACGTCAAATACTGCATTAGCCGAGTTATGGCCAGTGCCACTTACACGTTTTGGTACTCCAAGTAATTTTTCCTTACCGTCTGCACAAACTAATACTGGCAAACGATTTACTTTTTCATTGCTCAAAATATCGGGAAGAATCTTACCATCCCAATGAACTATAACTGGATCATCAAAAAAAACAGATTGCTTTATTTCCTCAAATATAGATTTTCGCCCTTGTTTTCATTGGCGTTGAATAGGGCTGCGTGATAATGGCAACGAGCTAGGGTCTTGGCCCAGTGCTGCTGCGATTGGGACCATCAACCTCAAGACTTCTCTATCAGACACTTTATTGCGGTCTAAAGAGCTTATGACATGCTTAGAAAACAAGTTTTGCTTAGCAGCCTTCACAGGTTTGTCACTGCTCGGCTCATTAGCATGATGGTCAGTGATCTGGTACCGGGAGCCCTTCTTTACAAAAGTTGAAACTGGATATTCTTCATCTTCAGAGGAACAGGAAGTGTCACTAGAGAGTCCAATTTCGAAATAAGGCTCATGCATTAAAGATGTCCCTTTGGAGGTACTAGGTGTTGTTTCTAAGAGCTGGGCTTTTCGTCTTCTCTCTTCATCTTCGTTAAATCTCTTTAAAGTTCTCTCCTGCTTTTTGGCTAAGCTTTTTTCAACTTTAGTCGTAGCCATTTTTCGCTGGTCTCGCTGATCTGCTAGAAATTTACGGTCTTCTTCAATGTCTATCAAATTTGAAGCATCTGCATGAGCTATATCAAATAAAGAGTCAAGCTCAGATGTCAATTCATCTTTACGAGCTTTTTGATGTTTTGAATTACGAGATTTATTTTTTTTAGCAACAACCACTTTGAATGGATGAAGTTTCTCAATCTTATCAACTCAGTGTTTAATTGATCTTGTTGGTATGAGAGCTCTTTCCCATAACTGAGTTACCTCCTCAACTGTCATATGACTTGCACTACGCACTAAATAAAATTTATGCAAGTGCCAGTGAAAACGCAAAAGCACTTGCCGATTAGTAGGTAGTTGATTTAGTCTTAATAGAGATTCCACATCTGTAATACCCAAAAGGAAAACACGGTCGCACTGCCTTGTTGCAGGAGAAATGGACGCCATGGTTTTTCATAAGTTATTGATGAAATGTTTAAAACAGGTATCACTTTGGGTACTATTATGAGAATTATTTTCTAATAATATTAAGTTTTGTCAATCTAGATCTTATTGATGATATTTTTCAGCATCTGTTTTAGATATTTGAAACACCTGCAACAAAGAAACAAAATTAATTATTAAAATATGGATTTTTTATTATTTCGACGTTTTGTTTTCAATCGTGAAACTTTGGGTTCTTTGAGCACCCTTTTCCCATCCATCAAAAAATCTGAAAAAATTACAGAGGTATATTGAACCCCATTCAAAAAAAATGGAGGGGTGCCCAGGGTGAATTTTTGAAGTTAGTTTTTTGGGCCACCCTAATGTATATAGGCAATATAAAAGCCCTGTTATTTACACAGGCAAATGAATAAGGAAATTGAGTGACGGGTCCATATTCCCGGATATTTATTTATATGATCACATAAGCCGTTTTAGTACGAAACTAAACGCTGTGTATAAACTGTTATTGAAACAAGTAAGGAAGGGCTAAGTTCGGGTGTCACCGAACATTTTATACTCTCGCATGATAAAGTGATAATCGAGATTTCATTATTCGTCATTTACATATTTTTCAAATACCGTATTTGTGTAAAGTTTTATTCCGCTATCATCATTGGTTCCTATTGGATATATTATACAGAGAAGGCACCAGATGGAATTCAAAATAACGTTATATTGGAAGAAGGCGTGGTTGTGAACCGATTTCACCCATATTTCGTACATGTCATCAGGGTGTTAAAAAAATATTATATACCGAATTTCATTGAAATCGGTCTAGTAGTTCCTGAGATATGGTTTTTGGTCCATAAGTGGGCGACGCCACGCCCATTTTCAATTTTTCAAAAAAGCCTGGGTGCAGCTTCCTTCTGCCATTTCTTCCGTAAAATTTAGTGTTTCTAACGTTTTTTGTTAGTCGGTTAAGGCACTTTTAGTGATTTTCAACATAACCTTTGTATGGGAGGTGGGCGTGGTTCAAAATATGCCCCTTCCTAATGCGATCCTTTGTGCCAAATTTCACTTTAATATCTTTATTTATGGCTTAGTTATGACACTTTATAAGTTTTCGGTTTTCGCCATTTTGTGGGCGTGGCAGTGGGCCGATTTTGCCCATCTTCGAACTTAACCTTTTTATGGAGCCAAGAAATACGTGTACCAAGTTTCATCATGATATCTTATATGTCAGACGGACGGACGGACAGACAGACATCCGGATTTCAACTCTACTCGTCACCCTGATCACATGGTATATATAAGCCTATATCTGACTCTTTTAGTTTTAGGCCTTACAAACAACCGTTATGTGAACAAAACTATAATGCTCTCCTTAGCAACTTTGTTGCGATAGTATAAAAAATATTTAGCGGCTGTGAATCGAGGCGACCAAAACAATTACCTCCAACGATTTTTTAAAGAATAAAAACAGTTTTTAAAATGTCGAACACTGTGGACATGTTAGAAAGGAAAGGCGATCTTCGTCTGCCGATCTAAACTGCGCGTAGAAGATATTAGATTTGAGAAAATAAATATAGACTATATAGGAAGGAGAGCCGAAGATTATACGAAGCGAGTGCGGGAGTTCAAAAAGGAACTAGCAACTGATAAAATGATAGACCTCATAGAGCAGGTAATTGAAAAAAGATAGGAACGAATTCGATCTACAATTGCTGAAGCAAAAATAAATGTAAATAATAGAGACGAAACTGATATCGAATTTTACGAAGACCGTCTCAAGAAATTATGGAGCAACATGGAAAGAAATATCCACGAATTGACACTCTATTATAACAATTCATATTACAGATAGATAGATATAACCTTCGAGAAAGATGAGATAAAAGTTCTTACAGAAAGAGATATTAAGTTGATGACACAACAGAAGAGCACGACCCAATGGTAGCTGATAATAAGTCAACAACTAAATGCGATCAAACAGCATGCATCCTGGCAGAAACGAAGAAAACTAAAGAGGAGGTTAATGCAAGCACCTCCTTAATGAACGAAAATAAAATCAATATATATATAGAAGTAGTTAAATTTTTGGATAATGACTTTAAACAAAGGATTTTATCACCTACACGAAGAGAAGACTTTAAGAGGCTTTTTATTTCCCGGGAGAGTCTTCACTTCGGAGGAAGTAGGGAGGGTGGTTATCTTATCAGATGCAACAATGGATTTTGACCCACCAAATGAAGACATGACATTTGAAGTCGCTGACAATAGAGGTATGGCAGTGGAAGATGCAGTACTAAATCCGAAGGCCAAGAAGAAGAACCGGATGGGATGTCTACCAATCGAACAAATACAACAATCAACAAAAGAAGAAAGCAGTGAACAGGAGAATATTAAAGTGCAAAAAAAGAAACGTCACATCAAAGGTACACCGTCGTGCGATGTGAAAGAAGAAAAGTCCACAGGATACCTTTGCAACGAATTTGAAGAAATAGTTATGAGTAAACTATCATTAATTCAACACAGTCATCGTGAATGCCACTTAGTTGACGAACATGATACGGCCACAAACTGTAGTTACTTTTGTCGCCCGGGAGAATCTTCAAAATTGAACATGTTCATTGCTTCCAAAAAAGCGGAATATATTAATATACATATATTTAGACATTTTTATATTCTTTACAAATAAGAATGAAATATTTCTCAGCTTGAATAAGGGCTTTATTTTCCCCCACCAGTGGTAAGGACCTAAAAGAATCTCATTTAAGTTTTAACGTCTGATCATACAAATCAAACAGTTTGATCTACAAGTCAAACAGTTGAATTCTGAGCAATTTCTGGTCGTCATGTTCTATTCCATTTCCATGAATTTCAATGATGATTTCTGCTGATTTTTGATCAATTCACGCACAGTTTCGATGGAATTTCCGGTGATCACGGATTTTGATTGGCCCTTGTTGATCGTCACTTATGTCCTCACGACCCCATTGAAAACGTTGAAACCACTCGTGCACTCTGCTACGGTGTGGGCAATCATCGCCATAAACTTGTTTCACTAATTGAAACGTTTCGGTAAAAGTTTTACGAAGTTTAAAACAAAATTTAATGTTGGCTCTTTGTTCGAAGCTCATTTTCGCACCGATAACACAAACATACTGACACTTAAAACGCCATAACTTCACTTCCAATCAATGAAATGTCTTGAAGCTCTCACTGGACAATCGGTAATGATAGCAGATTCTAAAGCACCAGTCGACGTATAGATGACGCCACCAGGGGGTGCTAGAGTAAAAAAAAAATTCTTTCGAACGCACCTTGTATATATGGTGCTGTTAGATGCTGGATGTCCTCTCTTGAGTGGCAAAAAAGAGGTTTGCCGCACGCACACACTCTTGTTAGATGGTGGGTGGTGGTTACACCAAATCACGCTTCCAGCTATGTGGCGTAACAAAATTACTTTGTCGTATCTTCTGGCCCAATCTGAGCATTTATTGTCTGTAGCGATTAGTATTAACAGTTTTATTCACACCGTCATAATCTCACCAACAAAAAACGTTCTAACTGAATCGTTTTATTTTTGCAGTCGATGTCGATGGTTGTCCCGTATTAACCCATGATTGTCTCCGTTTAGGATTCTTAAGATAAATAAATTTTTCATCGCCAGTGTATCCTCTTCATCCAAAATCTTTTGAACAACATTCTGCTTCTTATAGAGCATGATTACCATATACCTCCATACATTGGACGTGAAAGTACAGTACTTTCATTCAAACGAAAAAAAAGTTAATGCTTACCTCAAATAATCACTCTTCGATACAAAATTTGACATTTTCGACACAATGAACAAATTTGATGTTGTTTATTCGTACGTACCTATACAATTGTACCGCGTTTTCTAATCATATCATCCTTATTAGATTATATTAAACATCGTTTTGGCCTATTTAATTTGTCATTATCAGTAATATGTTGTTGTATTCAGTAATGGTGGAAAGATATACGCAAGTACAACATTTAAAAACAAGAAAAAACGTTAACTTCGGTTGCACCGAAGCTAAATACCCTTCACAGGTGCATTTCTGTTAGTAACTATGTGTTCAGTTTGTATGGAAGCTATATGCTATAGTTAATCGATCTGAACAATTTCTTCGGAGATTACATTGTTGCCTTAGAAAATAACATATACCAAATTTCGTGAATATATCTTGTCAAATGTGAAACTTTTCCATATAAGCATTTGATTCCGATCGTTCAGTTTGTATGGCAGCTATATGTTATAGTGGTCCGATCTGAACAATTTCTTCGGAGATTACATTGTTGCGTTAGAAAAAAAAATATACCAAATTTCGTGAATATATCTTGTCAAAAGTGAAAGTTGTCCATACAAGAACTTGATTCCGATCGTTCAGTTTGTATGGCAACTATATGCTATAGTTAACCGATCTGAACAATTTCTTCGGAGATTACATTGTTGCCTTAGAAAAAAACATGTCAAATTTCGTGAATCTATCTTGTCAAATGTGAAAGTTGTCCATACAAGAACTTGATTCCGATCGTTCAGTTTGTATGGCAGCTATATGCTATAGTTAACCGTTCTAAACAATTTCTTCGGAGATTACATTGTTGCCTTAGAAAATAGTATATACCAAATTTCGTGAATAGATCTTGTCAAATGTGAAACTTTTCCATATAAGCATTTGATTCCGATCGTTCAGTTTGTATGGCAGCTATATGTTATAGTGGTCCGATATCGGCCGTTCCGACAAATGAGCAGCTTCTTGAAGAGAAAATGACGTTTGCAAAATTTCAAAACGATATCTTAAAAACTGAGAGACTAGTTCGTATATATACAGACAGACGGACGGACAGACAGACAGACGGACATGGCTAAATCGACTCAGCTCGACATACTGATCATTTATATATATACTTTATAGGGTCTCCGACGATTCCTTCTGGGTGTTACAAATTTCCTGACAAACTTAATATACCCTGTTCAGGGTATAATTACTCAATTTTGTTACCAAAATCATAATTCTCCAATTGCAACTTTTCGTGCGCTTTTGCCATTTTATGGTCATAATAATTGTCCACCTAACCGCTAGGTCGATTTCAAGACTGTCTCAAGCCATAACCTGGCGGATTTGGGCTTGCATCCGTATAAAATTGTTCACACTCAAGAACTGAAGCCATTGGACCACCGTAATCGTCGGATATTTTCTGATTTTGCCAAGGAACAACTTAAAAACGATAACAATTTTTTAAGTAAATCGTCTTCTATGATAAGGTTCACTTTCATCTGAGTGGCATGCTCACTGTCGATCCTGGTGCAAAGTCCACAAAATATTCATGAACAACCATTACATTCACTTAAATTGACAGTTTGATGTAGTGTTTGGTTTGGTGGAATCATCGGTCTGTACTTCTTTCAAAATGAGTCTGGAAACACCTTTACTGTCAATGGAGAGCGGTATAGATTGATGATAACCAACTTTTCATGGTCGCAGATGGGAAAAGTAGCACGTGCTACAACCGAATTGTTGCGAGAAAAGTTTGGAGATCCGATCATGTTAAGAAATTGGGACATTGAATAGTCTCCAAGAAGTTATTAAATAAAAAACATTTGAATTTTCTTAACCAATAGTGTTTTTTTAAGAAATCATATCACTCTTATTGGAAAACCCTGTATAACGTTGATTTGGCGAAATTAGGTAGAGAAAGTTTCAGAAGGGTATAGAAGACTGTTTGCTTACCAAAACTAAGGATCAAGGAGATCTATAAATACTTAAAGGTATCATGAAGCCTTAAATCAGGGTTACACGTACGCATCCCGCACGGTATGAGATGTCGAAATCCTATCATTTCGGAAATAATTCATGCCTAACCAAATATCAATAAACACTCTTAGAACTAGAAATCACAAGAAAATGGTTTTAAAAAATTCTGTGGAGCCATTCTAAATTAACAATGATTCATTGCACACATAATCAACTTCAAGTCCCCAGAAATTCTTGAAGCTTAGATCACTCTTTTTCTCTCCTCATTGTTCAGTAAATACGTCTTAAACTATCCAACCCTTGCAAGTTTTTTAATAGTACTCGGAAAAAAGAGTGAAACTAAAATTTTAACCAGTTTTTACCTATAATCAACCGACAGTGCAACACAACTCAGCGCCGGCAATCAACAATTAAATTAAATATTTCATGCTCTATTTGTATTGTTGCTTTGTATATCGTGCCGTCGATGTTGTTTTTTAGTCGTTGATTGTAAAACACCGCTTGGCTGGTTAAGGTTGTCACAGTCACATAAATATACAAACAACTCTATATATCGTCAATTAAAATGCAAAATAACGTATGATCAAAAAATTTGAAATTGAGTTTTTCATTGATTACTACCCACTACTTCAAATTACATACATATAAGTATAAGTACACATCTCCAACATCTTAAGGTTCTGCTATGAGATCTAACCCAGTTTTAACCAATATCTAAATTTTGTTTCACTCATGCTCCATTTTATTACGTGTTTCATTCTTTCCCCTGTAAATTTCCGAAAATGTTGTTAAGTTATTTTGCATTTTAGGACTATATGTAAGTAGTATACATTTATATGTAAATATATGTAGTTTGCTTAGCGAGAAAACAATTGAAGTGAGAGGGAAATCAGATAAATGGTGAAAGGGAGAGCGGCAGAAGGTAATGAGAGCGATACGCTGACAACTATTTGCGAGTGTACCGGTTGCCTTTGCAGAGGGGGAAGTAATAATGACACAATTTAGTGCAATTGAACCGCAACACCGCAAACAACAGCATATACTACTCAGAGCCGGAACTAGCTGCTTCAGCGCCTGTGGCAACAACCTTGCTTGCGCCCTTACCATGTTGTCCAACTCAAAAATCATATATTTACAAGTGAAAGAACGTACATCTTATTTTCAATAATAATTTATACAAGGATCGCTTATATCGTTCAGAATAATACTTTTCTGGATTTCGCCTCTGCAAATAAATCGATTATTTTATCGAAATTGAGACGTGTTGTAGTATCCTTCTCAATCGACAAAATAGAGATATTCGCCAACCGTTCCTGGCCTAAAGAGGAACGAAGATAAGATTTGATGAGTTTTAGCTTACTAAAAGTAGCCGTCGTAACAGGCATGCATATGAATATTCTCAGTGCTGTTGTTATGTTCGGATATACATCCTCGAGCGACAGATCGAATATTTTTTCTAATACATTCAAATGGTTCATGTCTGTGGCTTCACTCATCAGCGTCGTTGCTTGAAATTTGAAACTCTCAATTTCTGATGAAAATTCATGCGGATCCAAGTCATCAGGATATTTGATAGCGAGATCTGCCGCTATTTTGGTGAGTTCAGTAACACTGGTGTTCACAATTGCTTGACCGCTCAAAAATGCGAAATCATCGGCAACTTTATTTACTTCAAGAACTTGGTTCAGTCCTGCTTTGAAATGAGTTTGCGCACTTATAGATGGAGATTCATCTTTCGCTTTTTCTCCCGGCATCATTTTCTTTGGTCGTTTTCGAGTATCTTGGAAATCTGGTGTTACTTGCAATTGTTCAGCTGTCACAATTGATGATTGCAAAATTGTTGTGAAGAAAGTCTCTCGGTATATGATTAATTGTGACAGCAATCCTTTTATCATTTTTGCGGCACGAGCAATATCGAGTTTTTTGTCTTGCAGTGCGAGATTGACACGATTGATTTGCGATAGAAGCGAATCCCAAAACTTCAGTAGTACTATGAATTCGAAGGTTCGTATCGACTTGAGAAGAGACTTGGCTTGTACTATTGTATCGCCTGTCTGATGATCACCTTCTGTCATTTTTTTTAGTATTTCCACAACAGTAGGCAGTTGAGAGTTCAGGGCGTGCACGGCATTAGCTTTTGACGACCACCGCGTGTCACAGGTTCCTTTCAACGTTATTTTTAGTTCTGCTTGCAAAAATTTCCAACGAGTTGCCGATCCAACAAAAAAAAATTGTACGTTTGTTGGATGATACCAAAAAAAGTTTGCATTTGCGGTATCACGTTGGCAGCATTGACCCCAATCAAATTTAGGCTATGAGTAGTACATGGAATAAACCGAGCATTCACGTTCAAAGCTAATATTCTCGACTGCACACCTTTATATTTGCCTGCCATATTAGCTCCGTTGTCATAAGACTGTCCTCGTACATTTGCAATGTCTAGCCCATCTTTTCTTAATTTATCAAGAATTTCTCCCGAAAGACCTTCACCGGTTTTTTCTTCGGTGTTAATAAACGTGATGAAGCTTTCTTCAATTGTACATTTCTTGTTTTCGATTTTAACGTACCGAATTATTTGAACCATCTGTTCTTTGTGAGAAATGTCGGTCGTACAATCGAAGAGGATTGAGAAATATTTAGCTGCTTTTATGTCGCTAATTATATGTGATTGCACTTGCTGGGCAGCCAAATTGATGAATTCGTTTTGAATCGCCGGTGAAAAATATGAGATTGTGCCTTTATTGTGTGTCTCGATATGTTTTTTTATTGTGGCATCATAGTGGCTAATCAATTCAATAGTGTTCAAAAACTTTCCACAATCTGGTCGCCCAAATACTTCACTGCTACCTCCAAGGGCGTCGTTGTTTTTGACGGAGTGGAAAATTGCATCGAGTATCACTTTTAAAATATGTCGCCACTTTGCTCTTTCCTTATCAAATTCTTTGAGAAGATGGTCATCGTTGAAACCGCCACATTTCAACTTCTTCTCAAATGTTTTCACTTTTATATAATTGTATCTATGAGACGTCGAGTTTTCGTGTCTCGGTAAATAGGGATTCTCAATCCAATGTTGCCAGTCGTTGAAGCCGTTCAACCAAATGCTGCTCCTGTCATCGTTGAAGAGGATACACGGAAAACTTAGTTTCATAGCGAGTTTAAAAATGCTGTACGTCTGCAAGAACACCATTCGGAAGGCAGTGTTTTCGCTGAAATTCGAATGGACAACACAAATTGTCGAGTATGATTGTTACTAAATACACCATTGTTTTAAACATTTGTTTTAAGCCGAAAACAAATGTATCAATACGAAAAAAACATAAATTAAAGGTCCCTAAGAAAGGCGAATAAAATAATAATAAGAAAGAAATTGAAATTACAATAGAAAATAAAACTGAAGAAACTATTAAACGACCCAATAAAACCAAAAAGCTAAAAATCAAAAGTTAGTTGAAAACCAAACAACAAGTCTGCAAGCAACCGCTTGTCTATAAACTTTCATTGTGCGGTCAAGGATAAAAAGGATATTGAAAACGATTCAAAGTTGTTGACGAAGAGCAGACACGAACACACACACACTCAAAGTGTAGTTTAAACTTGCCGCATCGGTAGGTAGTAAAGTGTGGGTAGATTACCATAGGCCGCGTGAAGATTCTACCCAGTTTTCTCCTCTCACGTCCGTATACATGTGATCATACATCTCTGTTGCGCTCATTCATCAGTGTCATATACAAAAATATATCTGTCCTGCTCTAATATCCCATTTTAAACAGCTGATGCAGGGTTGCACCTTCTGATTCCTACTTTAAAAAATTCTTAAAATTTCAAACAAAACTTTTTAATTTTTAAATTATTAATTTTTATTATTTTTAATACATATTTACATAAATTTTATTATAATTAAATAAATTAAAGCTAACATTGTTATTTATATATTATAATTAATTAACAAATAATAATTTCATCTGAAAAATGATTATAAAAGACAAATACAGTCATCGACTAAACCCCGCCGTGTGCATACGTTTGCTCTCTTTCGCGGATCTCGTCTGACTTTTTCACCCGCTTCAGTGCAGTTATCTTTAATCATTTTTCTTTTGCGCCCTATCCCACGTGTTTCTTCTGTTTGTGCGAACAAAGGTATACTCTACCAAGTGACTAATAACATAAAAGTACAACATGCCCCCCGGGGCTACTAACCTAGGGGAAAACAGGTTTGCCCTGCTTTCCTCTAGTCCACAATCAAAAAGGAAAAAAGCCAACAAATCTGTTGAAGAGCTTCCTGATCTCCCTCTTGTAAACATTACAAATAACGACGATCCTAAGTTCATTGTATTAAAATCGTGCGACAACAACAAGCCCCTATCACGTTTTTCATGTTTTTTGGTACATAAAGCCCTTAACGCCATAAGTAAAGATGTGAAAATTACAGAAATGAGAGATGGAAATCTCTTGCTACTTGCAAAAAATAAAAAAATTGCCGAAAAGTTCATCAACATCAAAAACCTCTCAGGCATCTGCCAAATCGAAGCAAAATACCATGAGCAACACAATAGTGTCAAAGGCACAATTTTCGCTCCGTTCCTCAATCACTTCCCAGACAACGAAATTGTGGAAGGCTTACAAGCATATGGTGTAACATCCATTTACAGATTTCAGAGAAAAACTGAAGGAGTTCTTTCACCAACAGGTGCGTTACTTTTAACCTTTGAAAGCTACAAACTTCCCGAAAAAATAGATGTTGCATGGAGGAAAATTTCTGTTCGCCCATATTTTCCCAACCCAATGCGTTGCAAATCTTGCCAAAAGCTTGGCCATACACTAAAGCATTGCAAAAATCTTCCATCATGCGTTAATTGCAATTTCCCTCCGCACGAAGAAGAAAAATGCTCAAGATTAATGTGCGCAAATTGTTCTGGTGAACATCCCGCGTCCTCAATTAGTTGCCCAAAATACCAACAAGCGAAAGAAATATTAAAAATAAAAACGGAAGAAAAGTGCAGTATGCGCGAAGCAGCAAAGAAATACAGAGCGCAAGCTCCCTCCCCCACTCCTCTTCAATCATTCTCTGAAATTACTAAGCGACCTGCTCTCATAGCAACCAACAATATCAATATACCCACTGTAAAAACTACAACAACAAACAATAATGCAAACATCATTCCTATATCTCCACCAATCGATACACCATCCACCTCTACATTAAAATCAAATCCAATAAGCCTTACCGCTTTATCCCCATCCCCCCAAAGTACCAATACCAATCTTCCCACCTTTCTAAACTCTCAGCTCAGCGAAGCAATGCAATCTACCTTAGCAAGCGGTTAGTTAAATGACATTGTGCAATTCGCTAATAGCTCAAGTCTTAAACATTCTTCTTCACGCGACTAGACGCGCTATGCCAAGCATAGTTTACTCATAGTTGCCAAGACTCAATTTTCTCTCCCCACTCACTAGCTATTTATATTTCTCCCTTTTATGTTTCTTGTCTTTACTTTTTTCGGTATGCTGTCGATCATACAATAGAATATGAACGGTTATGCCAACAATTATTATGAACTAGAAACTCTTATCAATTCTTACACTCCATCCATGATCTTCCTTAATGAAACTCATATTCCACATAATCAACCTGCTCACACGCCAAAATCCTACGTAGGCTATTTTTACAATCTCCTGCACGTAACAACATACGAAGCATACCCCACAAAGTACTACCTGTTCGGTCTAATCTCTCAGTAGTTGCCATTGAAATTAATGCACCAACAAAACTAGCAGCAGCTTGCATCTACATTCCACCCTCACAAGATTTTGCTTCTTCTGATATTCTGCAATTGATAAACCAATTAGATAAACCACTTATTTTAGGAGGAGACATAAACGCCTGGAGTACATTATGGGGATCTACGAACACAAACTCAAGAGGCGTAAAAGTTGAAGATGCTCTACTTGCGTCCAATATTATCTGTCTTAACGATGGATCCGCCACACATTTTTCCACCCACAACACCTTCTCCAATATTGATGTCACGTTTTGCTCTACTAATATAGCGCCCCAATGCACATGGCAAGCACTAAATTCTTTGTTTGGCAGCGACCACTTCCCAATATTCATACAAACAAATCCGCGCAACAATCAAAATACGAGTACATTTAAATTTTCATCTAAATTCAAAACTGATGAGGCTGACTGGAAAAAGTTCAGACAAATATGCAACAATTTTTGTGAGACCACGCAAGTTTCCTCCAACTCGAACCAGGAGTCTGCTAAAATTTCGAGAATCATACGTACCGCTTCTCACTTTTCCATCCCTCGAACGCTTCCCAACAAAAGTTGGAAAAATATTCCTTGGTGGAACGCTGACTTGTCCAGACTACGGCTCACCAAGCAGAATTTATGGTATGAATACAAGCGAACACGCTTAGCTGAAAACCTGCTCCTTTACAAAAAGGCAAATGCGTTATTCCGACGTTCTGCCAAACATTATAAAAAGAAAAAGTTTGAAGAACTCACTGAGACCATGAACCCCCGCACTAGCCCAAAGAAAATATGGGATGATATCAAAATGCTAACCGGATCTCCTAAACAGCCTTTATTTTCCTACATTCAAATACAAAGCGGTCCATTAACGGCTCCCGTAGATATTGCCAACCATTTTGCTTCTTTCCTGTCACTCTCTTCTTCCGATACAAGCTTCTCAGACACGTTCCGCAACCTAAAATCTCAACGAATAAGTATTGAACCACCTATTTTGTACCCTTTATCGCCTCACGCTATGCAACTAGAGTCTGAAATTCTACTAACCGAACTCGAATTCGCCCTTTCGTCCGTTAAAGGCACCTGGTCTTGACAAAATTACCTATCCAATCATTCAAAACTTGTCTATCCAGGCTAAGCATCGTTTACTCAACCTCTATAATAATATATTTGAAAGCGGATGCTATCCTCATGCCTGGAAATTTTCGTGTATAGTTCCTATCCTGAAGCCCAATAAGCCAGCGCTTGATGTCAACAACTATAGGCCGATATCGCTCTTACCCTGTTTGGGAAAACTTCTTGAAAAAGTTATAGTTAACCGGCTGATGTGGTATGGCAACAAAAGAAAACTCATAAGCCCCAACCAAACCGCATACAGAAAGAACTATGGCACCATCGATGCTCTTTTGCACCTAGATCACTTTATATCAAGCGCTCTTTCCTCTAAAAACCATGTCTCAATTTTAGCAATTGATTTTCAGAAAGCATTCGACCGTGTTGGTGCCCATATCGTTCTGAGACAATTAGATAAGTGGAAACTAGGCCCTAAAATCAAGAAATTTGTCAAGAACTTCCTCAGTCACAGGCAATGCAAAGTAAAAATAAATGGTTTCCTATCCTCCATAGCTTCACTTGACAACGGAACCCCGCAAGGGTCTCCATTATCCGCCTTCCTTTTTATAATAGCTTTCGAAGAGATTACTCAACTCACTTACAACCATCGCGGCATCGAGTGCCAGCTTTATGCTGACGATGTAATTTTCTACACAAAGAATGCAAACCTCACCAATACAGCCCATCTGTTTGAGAATATCTTATCCGAAATTTCGACATGGTCCCTATCATCAGGAACTACTATCTCTTACGAAAAATCAAAAACATTACACATTTGTAAAAAACGAACATGCTCAGGTTTACTAACCTATTCTAAAAATATTAATATTAGTATGGTAAATGAACTTAAAATCTTAGGGCTAGTACTAGACTCTAAATATAGCTTTAAGGCCCATTGTAAGCATATTAAGGACTGCCTCTTAACGCGACTAAATATAATCAAATATCTAACGTCGAAAAAAAAGATTAATTCATCCATTAACGCTTATCAACGTCACCAAGGCTCTAGTGATTTCCAAGATCGACTACGCTCTACCTATCTTCGGCAACTGCCCGGTTTCTACAATGAAAATACTCTCCTCCCCTTACCATGTGGCCATGCGCAGAAGCATTAGAGCATTTCCAACAACACCACTAAAGAATCTCTTTGCTGAAACTGGCCTGCCAACTATAATAGACAGGAATATCGACTGCACCAGACGTTTACTACCAAAGCTTCTGTTCACGACCAACACTATTCTCGCCAAAGACGTCCACAATACTCTCTCGAGGAAACGAAAACCTAAATGCTTGTCAGCCATCGCGCGACGCGTTAACTTCGCCAGGCAACTTGAGTTACCTTCCTATAAATGTTCTTTTGGACCTGAAACTCGTCCACAATGTATGGTAAAAATTCTTCCTTTGCTATTAAGACCCTGCAACTGCCGAAAAATACAGGCAACTCTTCGCTTCGGAGAAGTCAAAATACTCCAGTTACGGTTGGAACTTTATATACACCGACGGTTCAAAAACAGCAAACAGCTCAACATTCGCAGTCACAAAAGAAAATGATGACTTGATTCGACACGGCACTCTCCACACAATATATTCTTCATTTACGGCCGAAGTCGTCGCTTTATTAGAAGCAGTTACTTATGTAAATTACACCAGGGGAAAGTATATCGTATGCACCGATAGCAAATCTTGCATCGAAGCCATAGAATCGCCGGAAAATACACAAAATGAAATAGTCGCCATACGCAACAATCTTTTGAAATATCCAAACAAGCTGAAACTGATGTGGATCCCGGGGCACACAGGGATATCCGGTAATGAAAAAGCGGACGCAGCTGCGAAAAATGCAGCAAATACACCAACCATAACTTTCGGTTATTTCACAAAACAAGACATTATAACTGAGATTACACGCCTAAGGAAAAAAGCAGCAAAAGATAATTGGAATGGATATATTCATCACTATTCTAAAATCAACCCGTTCAGAATTAAGCCGACCTACACTGCCGACATCTCCTTACGCGCCATCAGGCCCTTTACCCGCTTACGTCTGGGACACACCATAATTAGACACGCTTATTTATTGCAACGCGCCCCTCATGGTAACTGCCCATTCTGCGACGAAAACGCAACGTTAGAACACATATTAACCGCTTGCCCTATAACTGCAACAATTAGACATGAGATTTTTAATTCGGCTGATCCATTCCAGCTTCTGAATGAGCCCACCGCTAAAAATGTGAATATGATTTATAATTTTCTTAAGGAAAGAGATCTACTTCGACGAATATAAAGATTTATAGCTACTCTGATTAACTCATTAACCCTACTTCCTAAGTACTAATCTATCCTTTCACTTCTATTTTAATATTATCATAACAGACAGCCGAAGGCCTCTGCTGCCAGTGCTGCTAGATATTTATTTGTAGAAATAAAAGATTATTTTAAGAAAAACATTAATTATTTCTTATTTTATTTATTGTTATTATAATAAGAAATATTACTAACTAATGCTAAAAGTATAAGAATAAAAAAAATTTAAAATTAAATTTAAAAAGATCTAATTCCTTATATTACGTAACACTTAAACTAACAAAATGTCTTACAGCTAAAATTTTCTTATCGTGCATACTTCTGTAAAATGCAGCTATATGTACATTAGGGTGATTCAGTAATTTTTTTTTTTTTTCAATTGGTACTCGCAAAAAATAGGTTCCTAGACACCTCTAAGAAAAGCCTTTTCCAAAGATAAGTTCATTTAATTGCAAATGCAGCTATATGTACTTGAAAAAATATTTTGTTAATAGGTTTTGTAGGAAATTGAATGCTCTAAAATATGGTCTCTTATGATTTTTTCGTAAACCCAACCGTTTAAAAGATATTAGCGGTTGAAATTTGACTATTTTTGGGAAAATTTTTCATTTCTTATGAATTTTATAACTCAATGAAAAAAAATTATTATGAATGATGATACACATAGTTTTGTAGGAAATTTACTGCTCTATAAAAATGGTCTACTATGATATTTCGATTAAGTTAAGCGTTTACGAGATATTCATCGTCAAACATCAATGCATATTAAGGTGGATCAAAAAAAAAAATTTTTTTTTTTCGTTTGGTACTCTGAAAAATAGGTTCCTAGACACCTCTTAAGAAAGCCTATAAGTTTCATCATTCATAATAATTTTTTTTCATTGAGTTATAAAATTCATAAGAAATGAAAAATTTTCCCAAAAATAGTCAAATTTCAACCGTTAATATCTTTTAAACGGTTGGGTTTACGAAAAAATCATAAGAGACCATATTTTAGAGCATTCAATTTCCTACAAAACCTAATTAACAAAATATTTTTTCAAGTAGTTGGAAGCGAGATATAAATTTTTCTATCTGATAATAAGAAAAAATAGAAAACCGTTAGGCGGAGGACCTTCCCGTTACAATTAAAAACTCATATTTGGAGAGGCTTTCTTAGAGGTGTCTAGGAACCTATTTTTGCGAGTACCAATTGAAAAAAAAAATAAATTATTTTTGAATCACCCTAATGTACATACATATATAAAATATTAATAATTAAAAAGGAAAAATTAAAAAGGAAAGAATATAAATAGATTAATATTACCGAGAGTGATATCCACTATTTTTATTTTATTTAACGCCTTTTTTCCGCTTTTCCATCGTAGTTGAATAGCCACATCAACTCACTAAATAAGGATTCCATGAGCTTCTCTATCGATTTATCGAGATTTTAGATTTAGGATAATTGCCGCCTATAAATGTATATTTATCTATAAATATTTATATATATGTATATGGAAAGAATGGCAAACTTACCATAGCGTCAGAGTAAGCTTGGTGTGTAAGGTGCTCTTCCACCTTCAGCAATGTTTCCTCTGACGACACGGGGAGCAAGCTTTGCAACAGAATCTGCTCCTCACTCACCCCTTCGTCAGTGATGCGGCTTACACTGCGGTCGTTTTTTTGCCGAGAGCACCATACACTCCCCCAACAACTGACCTTGTGCTTGGATCTCCGCACGTTCTGGCATCTGAAATTTGAAATAATAAATAATTAAAATAATTTTAAAATATGATAATTTTATTTCAATAAATACCTTCTCAGCAAGTGCCCTTTCTACAGCTGATAACCGATTTATCATGTCTTCTTGCCGAGATTCTATTCTACCAAGGCTTTCAAGGATTTTTGCAGTACCAACGCAGTATCGCCACTTATATTATGTTGGAGTTGGGTTGGCGTACGCTGCGTATGGGGCTCGGCGATACGAATTTGGTTCATTTCTTCTCCTATAAAGAAAGTTAAAATGATTATAATGAAAAACATATAAGTAAAATAAAGTCATTTTACCATATCGCTGCCGTGTACTAATGTTCTCCGAGGAAGAGGAGCCAATGGGGAAAGAAAAATCCATTTATCTATGTAAAATTATAAAACAAATTATGCAATAGAGGAATTCAAATAAATTTATTCCCTATTGGAATGGAAAAATACTTAAATTCTAAATCTACTTTTTTAATAATTTGAATGTCCCCATCTTTAATTTCACCTACTAGAATACCTAAACCAGATCAGGACACCAAAGGCTCTTTGAAAACATCACCAACTTTTGTCAAAACAAGACAAGCAAAAGTATCCAACAAAACCAGGTTGACAATTTTCAAAGACCCTATTTCATTGCTAAAAAAGAAACTATCTTTGTCTTTTTTGCAATTAATAATAAACCTATCTATTGGAAAAATTTTGCTAGAATCTGTGAAATTTCTTCTATTCTTAAATATAATTGCTGGAAAATCTTATTGGGGTTATTAATTCTACGTTTCAAATATTGCATATGATTTTCAAATGTATATGCCGAAAAATTATCTAGACGCCCGAGTTTTTTAACGCAATCAGTTAAATGCAAAAGACTATGAATATTGAAACTAACCAAATGTTGTTCATAAAAATTACTAAATAACTTAACAAATTCTTTTAACAATTCATTGGCAACAGTGGATTCTACTCCACAAGATTTTTCGCAACTTAGAAGACGAATACCGGAATGTAGCAAAAGAAAATGATGACACAAATCGTCCGGTATGCAATCTTTTAACACAATTATACCGAATATAACAAAAATTGACGATATTCTGTGGACTTTCAGTTGCTTATTTCGTCCAGCAAATTCACCACTCGACATCCTCCCTGTCTGATCAATGATAAAATACTACAGAATAAGCTTATGTTTTTGTCCAAGCAGAACACACCAAACGAAGTCTTTCAACAAACTTTTGCTGAACTGGAATCTAATTACACAAATAATGGCTGGAAGTTATTGTTTACGGATGGCTCCTAGTTCATTGATTCCACTTCGTTAGCAGTTGTCACTGCCACAGGAGAAATTGTTTGCAATTGGCTTCTTCCCTCAACGAGCTCTGTATTTACCGCTGAAAAATCTGCAATCCTTCATGCAGTTAATTACGCAAAAAAGACTAAAGGAAAGTTCCTCATCTGTACAGACAGCAAATCGTGTATGTCTGCAATTTTTTCTCCTTCCAATCGCAATCCCATAATAGAAGTTATCAGGGACGCGGTCATTGGTGCCCCCCAGAAAATCCAAGTAATGTGGATCCCTGGCCATGCTGGTATTGCAGGCAACCACTTCGCAGACCTCGCTGCGAAAAATGTAGCCAGAACTCCTGCCTTAACATACTACGTCTCATCCAAGCAATACATTCTTAACCTTATTAAGCACAAAAGGCATCAAAAAAACGCAAGCGAATGGAAAACATTTAAACATCACTACGCTGTCATAAACCCAGCCAAAAATCGAATAATCTACTCGTCAACAGTTCCAACTAGCGCAATGAAGACATATACTCGATTAAGGATTGGACACACTATCATAACACACGCCCACCTACTATCGGGTAAAAGCCCATCCATTTGCCCCCTTTGCGATGACACCGCTTCTATCAAACACTTACTCACACTCTGTCCGATGCTTCACTCAACAGCCCACAACTCTGGCAACATTGATCTCATAAAACTACTAAGTGAACCTTCAGAAAAAAACGTGATGATTGTATATAGATTCTTAAAAACCAACGATTTGTTAAAATATATTTAAGCAACTTACATCTTTACTAACCCTTAGCAAATAGAATTTTTCACCTAGTTATAATTACAAGACGGCTGAAGGCCTCGTAGCCAGTGCTGCGTTTATGTATTTATATAATAAAACTCTTTTTGTTATATGAATTATTATAAATAAATAAATAAATAAATAAATAAATATTTCGTCCAGATCTCTACTGCGTCTTTAAAATTCAGAGGGAACGTAGTTGTTAATATACAATATTTTTTCATTCATTTTTGTTACGTTCCCTCTCTTAACAAGCAACTGAAGAAGTTTCTTAGTGACCCCTAAATCAACTAAATGCAAGGGATCTAACAGAAATTAAGAAACTATGTTAATATTTACAGATTCTAGCAAATTTTTCCCCTGCTTAAAATTATCTAAATGATGACTTATATCTACTACATTCCCAAATGAACTATCAGTCCTAAGTTCTCCTACGGTTTGTGAGAAGCACACTCTCCTCTCTTTATAAATCCCTTCCTCTACGCTTCCCGGCGTGTGACTTTACACCAGTGACAAATGCGCTAGCCGGTGCGTTACAAACAAAAAGCCTAACACTAAACTCTTTCAAATTCTGCCTAGATCCTACTTTAACTCCGTTTTCTTGCAAGAACTTTATTTCTTCACAAAATTCCTAATAACGCCATTTATGTACATTCGCCAGCTTACTCATCCCTGAGAAGCAAGCGATTGTAAAAGGTCTTGTATTAGGAAATCCTACTACATGACCTAAAATTGGCCATAATGTCCTATGGAACTTTTATAAAATTTAAGTCCATCTATTTCTACATCTATAGAAACTTTTTCTACATCGTCTATGAAATCAAAGTCTGGAAAATTAGAATTATATTGTATTCCCAAATACAATAACTCCCCTCAGCTACAGATTTAATTTCTACTACCTACCTACTGGTACCTAAAAGAGTCCTTGCACATAACGACAGTCCTTTATTACCTGCTCTATCTGAGGTTTGTAAAAGGTCCGTTAAACTATTTTGGGATATGTTATTTTTAACAGCCCATGTCTTCAATCCCTTACGAAGTTCCTCACTAACATCTTTGTCCTTTGTTTCTAAACAGAAGTCAACCTCGTCATCATCAAACAAAAATCTGTCATTTTCCCTATTACTACCATATTCCAGTTCCTCATCAATATCTAAATTATCTAATGTTTCCCTAGAACTATCTGCTACTTCACAGAATCTGTCAGAGACTGCTGCCCTGCTTGTGAATGGTATATCATCGCTTTCTAAAATACTATTATCTTCATTCATTTTGCGAAGCTTCGCAACTGTAGCCCTAAAATTTGCCTTCTCCTTACTCAAAAGGTTCGAAAATGTCCTTTTGTTCATTTTAAATTTTAAAAATATATCTATATATGTATGTATATATATGTAATATAAAATATGATAATATTATGTATAATATACATATAAAATGAAATATAAATATATAAAACTCTCGACGGTGAGAATTAAACACAAAATTTGGAAAAAAAATTGAATTAATTAATTAATTAAAAAGTTCATTCAAATTCCATTAAAAATTAAATATTTGCAGGACGCTTTAACTTATAAAACACACGCTCTTTTATGTATAAAATTTGTAATGCACAGGCCGCTTAAGCACACGTTCTTTTATATATAATTTTAGCACTGCGCAGGCCGAAAGAACATAATACGAATATTTGTCAACCGCCCGCACTTGTTAAACATAATAGTTATTTTTATAAATTAAATTATTAGGACCAACCGCACTGGTCATTAAATTAAATAGCTACTATATGTACAATAATATATAAAATTTAACAAAAAACTCACAAATCAAAATTGTTCTGCTTCTGCTGCTGAAAGCTGAATTGATGGTTTCTAAAGAGAGAAATAGGAATTAATTAATTGTATTTATAATAACCTTTTTTGATGTTGATATGTACTTTATTTTAATGCTGTAATGGCATAAAGTTATTAATTTAAAATATATTTATAATATGCAAATTTGTTCACTTACCTTTCTTCTTCCCGTTAGAATTGCAAATGGCTCGCAATTTCCCTCTTTTTTTATTACGCTCTTTGGGATTTTCTTTTAGCACTATTGACAATTATGTTTTCTCCTTCGCACTTATTCAAATAAGTCAAGAAATGAAAGAAACTTTTTTTCATCACATTTAGGTAAACAAAAAATAACCCGAAATGCGCGTTAGTGCATAGAGAAAAAATGTGTAGTTGTATTGAAATATTTGAAACAATTGGGTAGCCGTGGTCGACAGTGGGGGTGATTACCATTTAAGATAAATCACACACATACAGTTACTCACAAAAATGAGTATACACCGGAGTTCGTTAAAGAAATACGCAAGCTATGGAAAATTTAGTGGATATATTTGAATTTTTTTGATGCACATTTAAAGTTTGTGCTCTTATCGACTATATAATTAATTCATTTATTTAACATTAAGCAAAAACTTATGCAAAAAACTATAATTATTGACAAACTCAGGTCACAAAATTGAGTATACGCTCGATGGAAAATAACTATTTTATCCGCCTAACTTTTGTTTTTCTTTAATTTAATAGGCTGTGGGTCCACCTGCTGCATCTATTACAGCTTGCATCCGCCTAGGCATCGATTCTACTAGTTTTTTGGTAAAATTAGGTGATATTTCGCCCCATATCCTGGTAATCTCCTTTTTTAGGTCTTCTTTGGTACGGGGACTGGATTTTTTCAGCTCAGATTTCAGTTCTCCCCATAAGTGCTCTATAGGGTTCATATCAGGTGATTGTGGGGGAGTCTTAAGCTGTTTTGAAGCGTTATAAAGTAACCATTCTTTAACTATCATCGCTGTGTGTTTTGGATCGTTGGCTTGTTGGAACCAAAACACTGACGGAAGCTTTACTTTCTCCATGCTTGCACGTAAATTTGACTTCAGGATATTCAAATAAATCTCCTTGGTTATGTTGCATTCAATAAATTGCATGGTGCCCACTCCATTAGCTCCCATAGACCCCCACAGCATAACTGAACCACCGCCATGGTTCACTGTCCCAACTAAATTTTTACTTCTTAACTCCGTGTTTGGCTTTCTCCATACAATTTGTCGTCCATCAGATCCCCAATTGTTAATTTTTGTTTCGTCAATGAACATTACACTTTCCCAGAAACTTAAAGGCTTATCAACATGAGCTTTAGCAAATTCAAGCCTTTTTTTCTTATTTACGATAGAGATAAATGGCTTTTTACGTGCTATCCGACTATGTAAATTATTTTTCGAAGAACACGACGAACTGTTTCAGTTGATATATCTTTATTTATTGTTTTTGACACTTCAACCGTTAATTTGGGAACACTTATCTTTGGGTTTAATTCCACTTAATGTACAATATTACGCTCATCAACAT
Source organism: Bactrocera tryoni (assembly GCF_016617805.1). Taxonomy (NCBI): domain Eukaryota; kingdom Metazoa; phylum Arthropoda; class Insecta; order Diptera; family Tephritidae; genus Bactrocera; species Bactrocera tryoni. The sequence continues at coordinate 55,706,218 of NC_052501.1, read as the reverse complement.
CAGTCAAAATTTTTTTTCTGCCTCTCCTACCGGAATTTCGCAATGTTCCTTCGTATCTCCATTTATTTATAATTTTTTGGACTGTGCAATGGGGTCTACCAATAATTTGACCAATTTGTCTGTACGATTTACCTTCACAGCACAATTTTATCACTAATTCTCTTATTTCAATGGTTGTCTCCTTCCTAGTACCAGCCATGGCGAAAAGAATGCACAAAATACAATAAATTGCGTATCTAACGATAATACAACACAAAAACTTTGAAACGTATTTAAATACTAGCGTGATCACATAACTGTAAAAAGATAACTAGAGATGCCACATATAAAATGCAAATGTATACTCAATTTTGTGACCCAATTTTATCAATAAATTTAGTTTTTTGTTTAAGTATTTGGTTAATGTTAAAGAAAAAAGTTATTTCATATAGAATTATAGTTACTAAGATTTCTATTTCCAAATGTGCATCAAAAAAATTCATATCTATCCACTAAATTTTCCATAGTATGTGTATTTCTTTTACGAACTCCTGTGTATACTCATTTTTGTGAGTAACTGTATATTTCAGACCATTGCTTAAACAGGCGCGCTGTAAACGATGTGCGAGGTATATTGTTATTGTTTCCTCTATTTTGCAGCAATATCTCATATAACACGATTTTTACTGTTATTTTAAGCTACTTCTTTACTCTTCGGCAAAGACTTTTGTGCGCCTCGCTTAATTGCTTTTGCATATGTTGCTTTATCTTAACTCATAACATGCCCACTAAAAAGTTGACAGTCAACCAAACCGGTGGTTAAACGTGTTAGCAATCGTCATCTATAGCCTAGTTTTAGGCGCTTCTTTGCTTTTTTTGGGCTTTCTACAACCCTTAGCTTTTCTTATGATTTAGGCTGACAGCTCATCGTTGTGTACGGTTCAGCGAAAGTGCGATTATGAAAATCCTTGAGAAATTGTAGAAAACATATTTGTAACACATTTACTTTAGTCTTATAGCGGGATTCTGTAACCAGTCTCTAGTCTCTATTTGAGACATTTTGAGGCAAAGTCTCAATTTGAGACTAGTTACTATTCACTAAACAGTCTCTAGCGTTAGTCTCAAAATATTGAGACCTGGTAGTTAGCAGGTCACAAAACTAAAAAGAACTCTTGTCTGCCATTTTGAATATACTGAATAGAGATCATCATAGATATTAATCGATTGTCGTTTCTTTATATTTTGTAAGCAACTCAAACACGAAAAGGTTAAAAATAAATCAATTTTACATAAATTTCGTAAATATTATGAAACAAAGTCAACATATATTTTTATGTTCATTGATAATTATGTTTTTTGACTATGTTATAGAAAATTTAATATTTGTTATCGACATATTTATTTTCATTCAAGTGTAAAAACATCTCTGAATAATGAAATGTAATAGATTTTGTGACTGTCACTTACAGAATAGCAATATCATCTCAAGTCTCAAAAATTGTCTCTAACTTAAAATCTCAAATTTAGAGACTTGAGACTGTCTCAAGTTCCAGAATCGCACGGTTAGTCTTAGTTCTCTTTAGTCTTTTACTTTTTATATTGATGGTACATATATGATTGCGTTGCTCTGTCCTCACCTTTCCACTTTCTAAAGTCTAAAGTTAAGCTTCACCTTCTTTTTTTTAGATTTTCCATTTCGCTTGCCACTTCTCCGCTCTTTCTTGTCCAGTTAGTTCTTTGCTATGTAAATGCTTCTTTGAAATAGAGACCACTTTAACCCATTTACAACCATTGTACTCGCTTGTGTACAGAAAATCAGTCAAGTTTAGGCATGTGGCGTAACTCAATGCTAAGTATTTGCACACAAAATTTTTGATCATATGCGTAGTTTTATTCCTAGAAACAACAAAAAAATACATTCGCTTCACGCGAATTCATAACGGCACTTTTTGTGGCGTCAACTTCTGTGCGGGTTTTTTCATATTGTGTGATTTTGTGTCTTTAGTCATTATTTTGCTGTTGATGAGCTATTATCTCTCAGTTGTTAGTTTTAAAATTTTGTGTTCTGTGAGATAAGACTAAAGAGATCAATTTTACAAAAAAAAACCCATTTGAAAAACCTATTCTTATTTGAGGTATGTGCCTTTTAAAAGTTGTGTACCCGCTTAGGTACAATGGCAAAATGTGTTGGTGAAATAAAAAATTGTATCTTTTGGTTAGGATGGCTATTTCCACTTCGTGTTTTTATCGAAAGAGATATAAACAACTTTCACAGGCTTTAGCTGGCATCGCGGATGATGATGAGGCAGATAACCTCGATATCGTTATGATTCTTCCTGATGTCGATGTCAATACTAACGAAGAGGAAGGTGATGAAGATTACATAAATGAAATAAACTTGCCTGGCGACGTTGCTGGATGCGTTGAAGTATTCAATAACAGCATAAACTTTGACAGCGAAGATGAAATACCGCTTGCCCAGCAACAAAGAATGGGTGCTGAAATACGTTCTGTAAGCCCTATTTGGAACAACGAAGCATGCAACTTGACAATGGATTCGACTACTATATATATAGAAAATAAGATGAAAATGAAAATGGATTTGGATGGTAGAAGTCCCGTTGAGGTATTTGAGACACTGTTTGATAAAGATGTTGTACAACTGATCATAGAAAAAACTCATTTGTAGGCTTCTCAAAAAAATTCGCATAAATTTATATTCGACGAAGATGATCTAAAAGTCTTTTTAAGCATTTTATTTTACTCTGGTTACCATTCAATGCCAAGAGAATCTATGTACTGGCAATTGGATGAAGACACGTTATCACCTCTTGTAAGCAATAACATTTCTAAAAAAAGATTTTTGGAAATAAAACGCCACATTCATTTCACAAACAATAATGAAATTGACAAGTCTGATAAAATGGCAAAAACTCGCCCACTGTCGAATCTATTATGCGAAAAGTTTCAAAGGTGGGGTTTTATGCACGAAAAGCTTTCAATTGACGAGGCAATGGTAAAATATTTTGGCCATCATTCAGCGAAACAATTCATCAAAGGAAAGCCCGTAAGATTCGGATTTAAAAATTGGATGCTCACAAGTAGCTGTGGGTACTTGTACCAATTTGATACTTACTGTGGTGCTAAAAATGTTGATAGTGATACAAGACATCTTCCCCTTGGATCTCGAGTTGTGTTCGATCTAATAAAAACCATAAATAACCCAAACGATCATATTATCTATTTTGACAATTTTTTCACAAGTCACGTATGTTGCTTGAGAAAAACTTCAAAGCCGTAGGAACAACGAGAGAAAATAGAACTAAAAAATGTCCTTTGAATCCAAAAAAATATTTCCAAAAACAAGCAAGAGGATATTTCGAGATCAAATACGACCACAATAATAAAATATTGTTTGTCAAGTGGAATGACAATAACGTCGTAACTATGGGAACTAATTTTGATACGGTTGAACCGTTGAAATACGTAAAGCGTTGGTCAAAACTGGAACAAAAAAAGATAAGTATACCTCAGCCAAATTTACTTTCAAATTACAACCACGGTATGGGCGGTGTTGATCTACATGATCAGGCCGTAAATGTATACAAAATTGGGATTAGAGACAAAAAATGGTGGTGGCCGCTGCTTACTTCGATGATGTGCTCCACAATGGTAAACGCTTGGAAGCTGTACAAAGACATGAATAATAGTACCAAAGATTTGTTTGAGTTTCAACGTGACATTACGCGATACTACCTACGACACTACACATTGAAAAGATATTCTAAGCGCGCGTTAGCTCCAAGTGTTTCTACAGCTGGAGGAGCACATTTTCCAAAGAGAATCCTCAAGCCTCTTAGATGCAGAGCCTGCCATACACGAATCAGGTGGATTTGCGAGCTATGTGGTACTGCTTTGTGCGTGGAACGCGACCGTTTTAAAATAGCCCACTCATAAATATTTTATACACTTTTGACCATTGTACTCGTGTGGGTATAGCAAAATTTTCGTATATGTCAGAAAAATTTTTTTTGTTCATCTCTGCGATGGTATAAATCAATAAAAAAACTGAAAATTTTAAATAAACTTATTTTTTGACTCCTTGGTTGTAAATGGGTTAATCCAGCTTTAGCATGTAGGAATTTCGAAATAATTTTAATAACAATTCGGCATAAATTTCAGCAAACCACTAATTGGCAGTAAAATAAGGGCAAAAATAACTACAACAAAAAAACAATGGTAGTATTTTAGTTAAAAAGCTTAATGGTGGTGTTAGATTAGATAAAAGTCTTTTAGATTGGAAAACTTGATGAAATCGAGAAGAAAATTTAACATCGGTTGAAGCTATAATACCCACCACAAATACAACATATCCCCTACACTAATTTTATTTTTATCAATCAGCTTCTACTTGTATGACAGGTATGTCTATGCTATTCTTCTTTATGTTTTCATCCATTCGGACGACATAACCTAGTCAACATTGCCGCATATATCGTACAGCTAATCGTTCCATCAATTGCTGTACCTGCCGTGGCAAATGATCATTAATCTTCAGCAAAACCTTTCTCTTGAACATTCCTAGGGCCGACTCATCAGGTGATGTCATTGTCCTTGCCTCCGTTCTTTATAGTAGGACGGTAAGGATGGGGGACTTGGGAAAAAGGCGTGTTAAAAGTTTCAGATCGATGAATTTTAATATATTTTATAAAGTATCTATCATTTATTTGCAAACTTCGTGACAACTTTAATATACCTCGTTCATAGTATAAATATACTTTAAACACAAAAATAAGGAATAATCTATGGGAATTGGAAATACTTTAGTTTAAAATATAAAAAAACACTTGGCAAACTCCATTATATATTTATCATTATTTGCTCTTTGGTTATAGAGGAAGTATTGTTCTAAGTTTTCATAAAAACTTAATGTATGCATATTGTATTTAGGAATATCACTGCTGCAGCCCCCTCTTATCGTAGATATTTTGTATGTGCCAAAATGAAGACCTCAATAAGCGCTAGGAGACCTTCAGAATAACACGCATCTTCTTACTTTAGTTAGAGATTAGTACTCGTACAAACTAAGAATCATAGAAAATTTCCGCTCTCTACAGTCAAAGTTTCATAGAGTTTATGTAGATATATTTCTGAAATTTCCGATTCCTCTGTATGTAATGCGGCTGTTCCGGTTGATTTTTTTCTTCCTAAACATGCGAAGAAAACTCAACTATGAAAGGATGCAATGGGGATGCAGCTAGGTGGTCTATACTAGAAAATATTCTATTTTGGGTCCATTAACATTTTAGTCGAAAATTTTTGCCTTTACTGTGGCGTCCAAATATTTTTACAGACACCCTGCTCATGTAATGCCATTCCAAAATAAAATTGATAAATTTCTCCATATATACAATTCATAGAATCTGCAGAATCCAATTAGATTTCAGAAAGAATGTTATGTTGCAGGTAGTCATTCATTCATAATTCTTTTCACATATGGATCGTGTAAACACTTTTCGTTTTAGCATCGCAATCGAAGTTTCACTCAGTCCCAGAACACTTCACTCTTAGAAGAAACTGTCTATCATCATTATAAAAATGTAAAAACGGTATCAAATTGATTGAAAATCTTCTGGCATCTTCACTCGCTGGAACTAGTGTAGGGCAATGTTTTTATTTTGAGGCCAACAGTCGAAGAACTGGCATATCCGGCATTTCAAAAGCGTGGCAGCTGCTCATGTTCCACAGCCCACTTTTCGCTAAAATTTCCACTATATGGAGTTTCATGTAATAATTTGCACATTTTTAGGCGCATTGACAGTAATGCCGAGCAACAGCCGTTACTGGTTAAAAAATTATGTTCTAAAACTAAGTGCTGTCAAGCAATTTTTCAAAAGAAAATAACATACGCAGATACATGCGCCCTAATACCATGTTCAGACCGAAAATTTAAAAGATTAGATTATTTTTAAGCATTTCATAACCCAACAGTGTTCTCACTGACGTTAGAAAGATCAAAAAACAGCTGTTATTGTCATTCAAGAATTCACATCGCTTAATATTTATCAAAAGAAAAGATTGTCATATAGTATTTTGAAATAAAAAGACGGCTTTTTTTTTAATATTTTCCATATAATAGAAATAATGGATCCATTTTTTCATTCGTTAAGTCGATTTTCAGATGAAATTAGATTCATTGCTTTAAAAAAAAATTGTTTGTTTACATTTTTTTCCCTTTGTAGTGTCTAAATCAGCTGTGATAATGTAACAGATTTCCAGTGCTGACAAGTAGATTGCGCAAAATCAGAGTCGCACAGAGAGATTTAGCGTGGATCAGTTTCAAATCATTTCAATGAAGTGATTTGGAACTGTCATTTTTGTATGGCGAAATCTTGATAAATTTTTAAGATTAGTGGGATAATCCATACAACAGCCGAAATCGTGTCATTAAGTGTCGGTCTGAATATGGTATAACTGTACCAAGTTATTATTTATGCTTTCGACATATTGTTGAGTTTACTTGGTTGACTTGACTTGACTTTACTCGACTCGTAGCTAGAATTTTTCTGCAACTTTTTTTTGTATTTCACTTTGCGCTTGTTATTCTTGTTGTACTTGTTTTGTTTTGCTATTTCCCGGCAAGTAAAAGCCTGATAACAAACTTTTACACAGCAAATAATTTGCATATTTTCGGGCGGATATAACTTGAAGTGATTGCTGCTGCATGCCTTCATCACTTACCGCTCTAAGTATTGTATTAACAAAACTATCAAGACACAGTTTAAAATCTTTGCTAATATATTCGATATATTATTTTCTTGTAATGTGTAAGAGTTTTTCCTTTTATTTTTTATGTGCTTTTTTTGTCTTCACTTCTTGATGACCGTTTAGATTTTCCTTGAGTTGCTCTTAAAGAACTCGGAATTAATATGAATTATATTTTTTGGGCAGTGGCAAATATTTTAATTTATATAAATTATTTTTCCATTTTTAAGACTTTGCAAAAAACACAAAAACGGAGGCAAATATTCAATATAATCTTAAAAGAAGTCTGAATTATATTCCATAAAGGTTACAACATTTTCGTATGAAGGAGTGGGCTAAATTTACCTCGATCTAGTTTTCTGATGACAAACTGCTATTATTCTAATATCCTGCATATTTTCTGGTCTATATAGCTTTAATTTCCTAACGGTAGAAGAGTACACAATCACTCAAGCTCTACCAGATGCTCAATAGTTAAATAGGCAGCCAAGGTCCTTATAGACCCTGTTGTCTTGTTCGTTACTCACAGCAGCCAAATTTGCCAAAAAGAAGTCTGACTGGAGTCCAGTAAAATTTTTATATGACATTATATGTTCATTTATTAAGTCTTTGGAATTTTCCGAATTATGGTTTCCTAGAAAATTTTGGACAGTGTTCACAAAACAATTCTTTTTTCCTGATCATTCAATTTCTTATCAAAAAGATTATACTTTATCAATTTCCGTGTGAATCTAAAAATATTCACTCTTCAATTTTTGCCTTGCTTATTTGTCATTTCGAAGGAAAATTTTTAATTTCTGATCGATTTTGAAACTTCGGCACTACGTAGGGTGGGTCGGTTGACCGAAGACAAGTTTGGATAGTGAGTAGTGTGTTTATACTTGGTTTTAATGCCTTTGGTTCAGTTTAAATCATTGGTAAATCAAATGACATACATATGTCTAGGTTCTTGTTTAGCCCAATCATGCAGCAGTCCTACACTACAAAATAGTCTAAATAGCACTATTCAGCTAATGACGTGAAATTACGATGCTGAGATTTGAAAGTTAATTCTCCACTTACATAAAAAATTATCGGGGTCAGTGGAACACTTTGGTGGGATGTTTATAATGTACATATATAAGTTAGTCGAATGCAATAGTCGTAAAGATTTAGTTAAAGAATACCGAAATTAAAATACCGATTATGAGGTCAGAAATGAATAAGTAGCTGTCACAAAACACTGGGCGTGATTAAAACAATATTATTATATATTGTTAATGAGGATACACCAACATAACTACAAGTCATCACAAAATCTGTGTGACAAAAACAGTGTCGACCAGTGTAGTTTGTCATTTGAAACATTCGCAGTAGTAAAATTTATAATATTTCCACATTAATCCACATTAAAGACCTTTCCGCCTACTATCTTGTACGAATTCAACTCGATAACTTAGCAACTGCATTAACAATTTTTTAATTAGAGAGTGCAAAAATAGCGAGTAGGGAAATGATGAATATAACACTGCTTTTCTGTACTGAAAAGAGCTTTGTTGTAAATTTATTCAAAATGGAATGCCAAAAATAGTATTTGCGAAGTCGAAATAATTCTAATATTTATATTATAATAAAAATGGTAGAGACGTTCATTTACTACCGGTTACGCCACCCTTAATGTGTTCAATATCTGATGGGAAGATTATGCTGGTTAATTTTGAAGCTGATTTCTTTACGACCTGGTTCTAGGTTTATTTTGTCTTATTTCGCAACTATTACTATCTGACATAACCTCACATTTCTCTGACGGTTTTTTCCTATCGGCCATTAATAAAAGTTCCTAAGAGAAAACTGTGTGAGTGCACGATAAATACACACAAAGTAAAAATGATGTAAAAATTAAGTGACAAAACAGTTGACGAGCAGGCAAATATGAAGAATCTGATATATTATTTTTGTTGTAAGAGAAAAGCGATATAAGATGTAAAAGAAACTTGGAAAAATATAAGAACAAAGTCGCATATAGAGGAATAAGCGCTTGAAAGCAAGCAATAGCGGCGGATAGGAAAATGTAGGTAATATGTATATGCTTGGGCGTGTGTGTGTATGTGTGAATACGCAATGATATTGTTGCCAAAATGTATTTGCGTATGCAAAAAAATTTAGCAGCTAACAAAAATAAGAGCGCACAGACGCACATACACACGCATGCACAACACAACTGCACAGCAATGGCAACTGTAATACCAAAGGCAACTAACAGCAATGAAATGCGCACAATAATAGAAACAAATGAAAGCACGTGTACGATTAAAAAAATAGATAGCACAAAATAAGCAAAAACAACCAAAGAGTAGATAAAATCGTAAAATAACAAGAGAAAACTAAACAATTAATTCAACAACCGAGGTTTTCTGTTACCGTTAATACCAGCGGCACGGCGTGCGAAATCGGTGTTTTTAGCTGCTGTGAGTCAATGGTCGTGTGTGCGAAGGGATTTACAATACATACACACAGAGCACCGTGTGCTCTTCAAAATGCAAAATTCATTACACATGTGACTGCGCCTTTTTTGCTTGCAACTTCGAACAAGTGTGTAAATATGTATATAGGTTAGGGTGGACTTTTGGTATGGAACAGATTTTGAGTAGATTTTTCAAACCCTAAAACCTTAGTAAATAAGGAACAAGAGAAAATAAAATATATATTTGTGCATCCATTCGAGAGAGGTGTAGGGTGTGTTAAGTACTTGCTTAAATAACAAAAATAGCCTTACCTTCCTTAATTGGAATTAAATTTTATACCAATTTCTTTATTATAATAATTTTGGTTACTATATACATGGAAGATATTTGTTGAAAATAATATATATATTTTCGATCTCAAATTATAAATCTAAACTTTCGATCTTCTGCTACACACCATATCCACCTGCACTTGAGCCTGAAATCCAAATATTTTATCGTTCCCTATAAGGTAACAACTGCCTCTCTTGGACTAACGAATTCGTGTTCAGATTTCTTAAGTACCACCATAATGCAGGTGTTTGCATATTTGCCGTTGCTCTTGTCACTTGTGACATTCTACATTTTCAATGTATGTGGCAGCGAAGTGAACACTTGACATTTAAATGTTAAATGCCACAATGTAATATAAATTTTAAAATTTCCAAGATGACAGCACACAAGGGGTGCTGTAAAAAACAATAACAACAGCCAGCAACAATTGAATGATGAGGATAGGCACAGTGTTTGTAAGCTGTTCTGTGCATGTGTGAAAGATGCTTTTGTATTGTGGATTTACAAAAATGTTAATGTTCCTTCAATAGAAAAATGTAAATTAAATCAATAAATTGCATAAAATAGTGGTAAGCTTTTGGTGTTTAATTTGGAAGTGTTTTGAAATTATACTCATGAAGAGATGTTTTTGAGTTAACACACAAGCTTAAAAATAGAAACTAGTAGCTCAATATTAACCACAAAGATTTTTTGTCGTTTAGACAACCTTTTATAAAAATTATAACTTCTTAGATCTTAAGGGAGGGGTTAGGGTTTCAAGGTAAAAAATCTTTTTTTGCGAATTTATTTCTTAAATATGGATTGAGTAATTTTATTCGGACTGTTTGTAAAATATTGAGTACGCTTTTGACAATATACCTACTTTTTTAACGAAAAAACACAGAAAATTCAAATTTAAGGGGGGATATTTATTATCATTCCAAAGAACATTCTGTGGTATTTATTTTTGAGATGTTTTACTTCAAGGCTTGAATCAAAATGGAATTGTCCACATATACTTTAGACTTTACATATCCTCACAGGAAAGTCTAACGGTGTGATATCACACGATGTTGGTGGCCAATTATTTGCTCACCGAAGAGTTCTCTCAATAATTCCATTGATTGATGCAATGTGTGGGAAGTGGCGTCGTCTTGTTGAAACCAAATGTCGCCAAGATTACGAGCTTCAATTTCAAACATCAAATAGTCGGTTATTATGATGCGATAGCGCTCGCCATTGACGGCTAGGTTCTCACCGGCATCATTTTTGAATAAATATGGATCGATGGGCATCATCGTTCCACAAACCACACTAAACCGTTGATTCTTCTGGCTGAAATAAAAAAGTACCTCTACTTCGATCACCCGTTATAAAGGAATCTTATTTTTTATTATGAGTAAGGATCTAAATCACTTATGAATCTAACTCGAATTATTCGTTGTGATCTTAAAATAGAATAGCTTTGAATCTGCTAAATACGAACATTTCCAACGACAGTCGGTTGTACAGCGTTCTGGCGCAATTTTTGTCTTTTATTGGGCAAATTACTGTCAATTTTGCATTATTTTTTTTTAATTTTTTAAAGGTCATTTTGTGTCTCTGCAATGGCAGAACTAATTTTATTAAATATTTTTAATCGACTGATACTTAGAGAATCAGAAAAAGTGGCTTCTACTCTTTTAACATTCGTTAATAAAGTTTATAAAACTCGCTCGCATTTTCCCGCATGAATTTCAACTGACGTTTGACACCATTTTTATGATATACCACTGCGAGGAATTATTTCTGCACTCTCTAACAAAGAGTTGTCCATGAAAAAGAGTTGACTCAAAAATTCTCATAAATATGTTTAAAGCCAACGTATTCAAATATTTTATCTAACAGCGTTCCAATCGGCACTTGGTATGTGTTGGACTCAATAATGTATAATTCTCAAGTATCCCCATAACCGTTTCAGAAGGCAAACACTTTTAACGCATTATTTTCCAAAAAAAAATATAAAAAAAAAACAACAAATCACTTTTTTTAAAATAATGTTTCACTTTATTTTAATTAAACACTCTTCAGTTTTATTTTTTTGTCAGCCTAGAAGTATGCATATAATTAATGGCTTTGTATTTTATATTTTTCTCTTTGCAGGTAATTAACACATAATTTCGGTCATAAATAATACGAGTTGATACAATGAGTGCACATTTTTTTCATTTATTCTTCTTCTTGCGTGCGATTAAGTAAGTTTCATAGCTGTTCTAAAATAATTTATTAATTTGGAGATTAAGTCCGTTCATAAAATTTCTCAATAAATATGAGACTAACACAAAAAGAAGTATAGCGATGCGAAAACGCTTTTTGCGAATAAGAAAAGGTAAAATAAAGGTATTAGAATGCAGAGGCTTTCAGGTTGCAATTATTGAACACAACCCATACATTTTAAGGAAAAAATATTTACTAATCATCAGAGTCAGTTTCGTTTGCTGTACATCGATACAGGGGTACAAGGAAGAATAACAGTGTATTTGACACTATATGACAGATCTGGCTTTTCTGAAAGCTCAGAAGATAAGAACCTGAAATATACTTAATTATCCTCAAGCGGGGCTTTTTTGAATATTGAAAGTAGGGAAGAAATAATCCACTTTTTACATACATACGTACATACCTCCCTTTCTAAGATAATCGTAAGGAAACCCGAATCTTCCGCTCTGTCAGATTGTGTAAACATTTATGCTGATATTATGTCGACATAAACATGCTTACACTCATACATTCCATATAACCACTCGTGCTTGTAATTGAGTTGGTGTTTCGCATTAATTAAAAATAAACCTAAATTTTTACAATCCATGTTCTTCCCACTTGAGTAGATATTGGAGTTGTTGCTGCCTTTGCTACGCTTCAGTGCAAGCTAACAAACATTAGGTAAACTAAACAACATTACTCTGCTGCTTAGCAAGACTGCTTTGTCACTTAACTTTGCCAGTTGTGCTAAAACTTTCTGTTTGTTTTTGGCAGCAAAGATATTTGAAAAGCAAAGAGAAAATTTTCTGATCAAGATTCTTGTGTAAATAGACACACACATGCAGGAATGAAAGAAAAGTCTTGTTTGTTTTGTGTGGAAGCACAAGGCAGCATTTGGTTACAGAAGCAAAAGGCTTTCAAATTCGTAAAACCTGCAAATTGTTGAAAGAATTGTGACAACAACAAAGTTTGAGAGTAGGCGGTTTAAAAGAACTCAATCTACTTACTTATAAGATAATATTCTCCTAAGATTACACCTTAGCTCTTCTTAAGTAGGTAATTGGAAGGTGCTCTGTGGTAAAATTCACCCGATCACGTAAATATTTCTCAAAATAGAGAGACTTAAAAAAGAAGTAACGAATTTAGGGGGGTGCCTCAAGACTATAAATAAATTTTGAGAAAATTTAAATAATTTTTGGTTAAATATTTTTATACATTTAATTATAGTCGTAAATGGAGTTCCCACATTTCAAAAAAAAACTCCTTATATAATCCAAAAATTAAAAAAAAAAATAAAATTTGTAATTAGGTTAGGCCAGCTATCATGCCATACATAGACCTATTGGTCCTTAGTAAATCAGATAGAGGTTCAGTTTATTTTGAGGTGAAGTTTTCGTCAGACAGAACGAACCTTAAGAGCGACTTGATAATTACGCGTATTCCGTCCAGTTCTTTGAACTCCAAAGCTCCTAAGTACTTGAGGCGAGTTCGAGATAGTGCTGAACGAAGGCATAAGAGATGTTCCAGTGATTATCTCTTGTCAACTCGCCGGGTTGCATGTGATGCCAACTTTTAATTAAGTAAATTATGATATTAAAAAATAATTATTAACAAAATATCACGTTATGACGTTGTCATACGATATAAAAAATGAATATGAAATCGCCTAAAGTATCATAAATAATTATATAATTATACTCTGGGTAAGTTTTCCTTAATTTTTAGTTGACTATTTTGTTGAGTTGCCACCTGATTGAGAAATAATTTGATAACTGATATTAAATCGAAAGCAATATAATATTTTGCCATCTTGCGTCTTGCCGTCGTTCACTACCAGACCATTTGCTTCGATTCCCTATGCAGTCTGTAAAAGGCAGAACCAACGGCGCTGATGTTGAGGCCAATGATATCAATATCATCGGCATACGCCAGCAGATGTACACTCCTTTAGAAGATTGTATCTTCTCGATTAAGCTCTGCGGCTCGAATTATTTTTTCCAGTAGTAGACTGAAGATAGGGAGTCGGTTTGTCTAAAATCTCTTTTGGTATCGAACGGCTCGGAGAGGTCCTTCCCGCTTTTTGGTATTGGTCAACGTCAGTTTACACAGCCGTACTAGTTTTGCGGGCGTACCAAATTCAGACATCGCGGCATAAAGGCATCTCCTTTTCGTGCTGTCAAAAGCAGCTTTGAAATCGACGAAGAGGTCGATTCTCCTTTCACGGGGCTTTTCCAAGATTTGGCGCATGGTGAATATCTGGTCCGTTATTGATTTTCCAAGCTGAAAGCCACACTGATAACGTCCAATTAGTTTTTTGACGTTAGGCTTTAGTTATATAATCTAAGTATGTGGCTATTGTATATAAGTATGTTTACTTTGTTTTAAGTTTGGGCTCTTTAAACTTATTTGCGTTAATTGTAAATAATTATATAATATTTTAAAGTTTGCGATTTTAAAAGGTTTGCTGCTTGAAAATTACTTATAAAAGATGCTTTTCTTTGAAATTTGGTTATAGGAAAGTGATAAAACGAATATAATTTATTGTTATATCAAAGGATTCAATTTATGCTTTGAAACCTATTGCAAGTGATTATCGCGGCTGGTTCTAGTAAGCCGAGAGGCTAATTTACGATCACTTTTTGCTGCAATTGGTGACGTATGTATGTTAACAATTTGCCGAATATTCTCTTCGAAGGCGTCAAAAAGCTCAGGTTTGTTCGGCAGGCCAGTCAGTAGACAAGCGACTTCACATAACCCCACAAAGAATAGTCCAGCTGTATTAAATCGCACAATCTTGGAGGCCACATCGCACATGGGACAATGCGCTCATCAAAAGCTTCCTTCATGTGGTGGATGGGCACAGGTCGAACAATTATTTTGGTAATAAAGTTCGACCGGAGTAAGTGTTCTTATAAGGAAATGGCGAACCAATTTAGGTATAAATCAAGAAACAGCTTACAAATGACCAACTTCAAAAAAGCTATTGCGTCATTGAAAACCACACGTCTAAAAAACACCCGTCATATTGAAAATGGGAGTATATTGACAAAATGTGCACTGAGACTTACTAACGGAAGACAAGCTCTAGAATTATAAAGTCTACTTTTGCATTGGGATAGTTGTTGTATTCTAAAAATGGTTCTTCATAGTATATCCCTGAAAATTGACAGCTGAAAATATAGGAACTGGTATATAACTATGACTATTTAAAAAAGTTATTGAATGTCTTCAGAAAGATTCTAAAAGCCCCATTATCTTTTTTTCCGTATACCTATCTTATCAGACTTTCAAAAATCAATGATATTTCTCGTAACCTATAAAATATAGAATGTTTGAGGAGATTGAGGCGAAGAATATACAAACACCATTTAAGTATTTCTCGAAGTATTTGATGAAAGCTCCACATATTTTATATTTTAGTCTAACATAAACAAAGGTGGTTATTATTCTAATGAAAATTAAGCAACCTAAGAACTTTAATACAAAGCTTACAGAGTAGAATAATAAATATCTAATCTTCTGCTTCGGCTTCTGTGCATAGTATTGAATTACTTTCTTTGAATTATTTAAACTTAAAGCCCATACAATTTATTTTGCAAATATGCAAAGATAAACAAATACATACATTTATAATACAAGTCCTTACAACAGGATAATGAATTTAATGCTATTTAATGAGAAATATGTTGCACTGGAATACTAGAGCTTCACACACATACCAACGCAGACAAGCGATGCTGACAAATCTTAATAAGCATTAAATATTTTCCCTTTACCACATTTGCAAAGCGTAAACAAATTACAAAACACACACATTCTCATTAATATATTTAAGTGTTTACACATCCATATAAGTATATGTGAAAGCACACTTAATACAAGCAAGCAATAAAACTCACAAAGCAAGAAAATAGCTAAAGCTCTGCCACTGACATGGTAAACACATAATTTTCTTAAATACTTTATAACTTCAGCATTAGTGTTGTAAGACAGACAACAACAATGCGGACAAACAAAAGGTCTCGCGAATGTCTATAGCAGCCATTTACGATGGCGACATTAACCAAGTTCAGAGTTAAGCTCAGTAAAACGTACTATTAATTAAATTTTTTATTGTTATGGTGCACAGCTGGAAATCTGTGGCTGCTAATTTACATCATTTAATGATTTAGTGAGCCAATAAGTAAGTGAGGCATGAGATTAGTGTAACATTGTCTACCTAGAAGCAAGAGAGCGTGTTAACAGGATCTGAAAGTTGTAAAATGCAGAGCAAGAATTTATAAACTAATTATTTTATAACAGTCCTTTGTTCCACTTTTTTATATTTCCTCGGTGTAGGCGCTGTAATGCGAATTATGGCGCGAACAAAAAACATTTACCATAATCCATAACTACAAGGTGCGTTCCAGGACTTTTTGAATCTGGTGGCGCCATCATATGGGCGTTACAAACTGCTTTCTTTATCGACTGTCCAGTGAGAACTTCATGACATTTCATTGATTGGAAGTGAAGTTATTGCGTTTTAAGTGTCAGTATGTTTGAATTATGGTTGCGAAAATGAGCTTCGAACAAAGAGCCAATATTGAATTGTGTTTTAAAATTGGTAAAACTTTTACCGAAACGTTTCAGTTGCTAAAACAAGTTTATGGCGATGATTCCCTATCCCGTAGCAGAGTGCACGAGTGGTTTCAACGTTTTTAAAGTAGTCGTGAGGACATAAATGGCGATCAACATGTGAGCCAATCAAAATCCGTGATCACCGGAAATTCCATCAAAACTGTACCAGAATTCATCAAAAATCAGCCGAAATCATCATTCTAATTCATGGAAATAGAATTGAACATCTCCAAAACAATTGTCTGCACAAATTGACGGACGGCCAAAAATTGCTCAGAATCCAAGATTCGAAGGAAGATTATTTGACCAAAAATCACATTTTAACCATTAACCACCCCCGTATTCACCCGACCGTGCGACTTCTTCCTTTTCTAAAAAAAACATTTTCCCATGAAAAGAAAGCGTTATGCAGACGTAGGGGCCATTCAAAAGGCTTGCCCGGCATACTGGCGGCCATACCGACCAACGAGCTGAAACACTCGTTCGACATGCTTTTGGACCGTGCAAAAAGCTGTATTGAAGCAGAAAGAGACTATTTTGAATAAAATAAATTGATTTTGCCGAAAAAACAATTTTTTCTGTGTTTGTTTTTTTTTTTGAAGTCCTATTTACTTTGGAACGCATCTTATATAATATCTTATGCCCTAAAATAAGGCTGCCAAATTGCTTCAAATATTGTATTCGTACCCTAAAACATAATTGATGAAAAATTTTAAATAATGATATCTCGTCAAATGAAACAATTTTTTCAAGATCTTCATTTTATTCGTTCAGTTTATATGGCCTCTAAGCTGTCCGATATCGGCGATTCCGACAAATGAGCAGACGGACATGGCTAAATCGACAAAGTTCTTAACGCTGAATTATGTATATATATATATATATTGTGTTAATCAAAACATTAAAAAAAACATAATAAAATAACAAATAAACAATAAAATAAACAAAAAAACATGAGCACAGCGCAGCCCCACCAACAAGGCCGTAGGCATTCTTACCAAACGTTCCGGTACAATGTACTAACTGCCAAGAATATGGGCATACCAAAACATATTGCACTCTACGCAGTCTTTGTGTGGTATGTGGTGATTTACATCCCACTTCTAAATGCACCCTTACGAAGGACGTCATAAAAAATGCAGCAATTGTGGAGGAAATCACACTGCTAACTCAGGGGTTGTCCTGTATATAAAGATTTAAATGTTAGAAACACCCCGTAATGAAATTCTAGCAACCTCAGAAAAAATTTCAAATCCTATTACTTCTAACAATAATAATATGCAAGGAAACTATGCAAATGTGGTGAAAGGCAACACTGTTCAAATGCAACTGCCACAAAATCCTCCAAATGGAGGTATTGAAACTATGATTATAAATCTTACACAGTGTATGACACAATTTATGTCTATAATACAAAATATGATCCAAGATTTAATAAAATTACAAAATCAAATGCTGCAAAATTTATTAAGTAAAAAATGAGCTTACTAAATATCTGTATATGGAATGCTAACACCGTTGTAACATCAATATAAATTAAAGATTATTAGATTTCTGTCTGAAAAAATATAGATGTAATGCTTATACTACCAGAAACTCATCTATGAAATAGAAATAATTTCAATATACCGAGATTTAGACTCTATGTTACAAATCATCCGGATGGAAAAGCGCATGATGGCACGGCAGTGTCGATTAGAAGTCGTTTATGCTCTAGAATCTCATGCCACACCACAGTTACAAGCTCCAACAATATCACCAAAAAATCGTGGTTGTGTCTTAAACCTTACGGCTATATTCTGTCCCCCTCGTTTTAAAATTAGCGATAGCGAATTTAAAGACTTTTTTGGAACACTAGGTCAAAGCCTAAGTTTAGGTGGAGATTACTACGCAAAACACACGAAAGGACGAAAACTGTACTACACTATTATAAATAAGCATAATAAGCTGGATATAATATCTCCTGATAAGCCGACATTCTGGCCCAGTGATAGAAAAAAAATACCAGACTTAATAGATTTGCTGTAGTCAAAAATATAGATAAACCGCTTATGACAGCTGATACATGTACAGACTTATCATTTGATCATTCTCCTGTACTAATAAAGTTATACGAACAGCCCATTTTTTTGAGCCAAAGCTCTATATTACATATAACTAACTGGTTGAAGTATAGAAAATATATCAGCAGCCACATCAATATTAATTGCAAAATAAATACAGGAAGAGACATTGATGAAAGTATAAGAGAATTTAACGATGTAATTACTAATGCAGCTGTATTGGCAACACCAAAAAGAAACAATAATTCAGTTGGTTTTAGAAAGATCACCAATAATACCACTTAGCTAGACGTGAATGACAGTTAAATCGCTCCTCTTCAACTCTGCTTCAACAGAAATCTGTTGCACGAAAGTTAAAAAAATGCACTTAAACGCGAGTAAGAACGCAAGACTGAAAATTATATAATGAAACTGTGTCCAAATTCTAGCAAGCAAAACTCCTTTTGGAAAGCGCAAAAGTCTTTCAAGCCACAAGTAGATTCCAACATGCCTCTAAGACAGTTGAATGGTAACTGGGCACGTAGTGATGAGGATAAGACATATTGCTTTGCAAATCACCTAGGAAAGGTATTTCAACCCAATTGCCCAAAGAACAACTTTAAGTTGCCAACCTTGCCCATTACCGCTAACGAGTCGCTTGTGTCTATTAAGACTTCTACTTTTGAAGTTACCAGAATCATGAAAAAGTTAAGTCCGAAAAAGGCATTAGGACACCAAAAATGATAATTGAGATACCAAATATTGCTATAAAATTGCTCTCCTTGTTCTTTAATGCAATTTTTTGTTTCGGATGGCACAGCTTTAGTGAGCCGTAACAAATGCCACATAATAGCATCAAGAATATTAGCCGAGCACTTAAGGTCTGTCGAAGAATGGTATGTGAGGTACCTTAATGAATCTCAGAGAAGATTTTATTGGTATCTGACATCTTAATAATAATAGTAGTAACAATAATAGAGAAAATTGGGTCGATGCTGCCACACCCCCATATATGTACTTCATATGTGACTCCGCACATAGAAACCCGGCTAGTGTGTCAAAATGTCGATTATCGGTTTTCAACGAGCGACAGCCAAAACAATGAGCATTCGATTACCATGACAACACTCAGACGGCTTCACTGCTAATATAGTAACGAACAAGGAGGAAGAGGGGGAGAGAACACGTGCTTCATATCTTTCAACGCCTCTCGTGAAAAATCCTGTTTTGACACACTAGCCGGGTTTCTATGTGCGGGGTCACATATATACGTACGTATGTTGGCCAGATTATGAGTTATTTATAAATGTATGTATATACTGTAAATATATAATTGCTTAGATTCCGATTCCTGGTTTATGTTTTGCAGCTTAATGTATTTCCATGGCATTGATTCTTGCAAGCTGCAAGATTAAAGAGTAAACGGTTGTAACCGAACTTAGCTCTGCCTTACTTGTTGTAATGTCTTTCGTTATTTTGATCGCATTTTCAGTAAGGACGATTTAGACCATTTATTAGCTGTAGGAAGTGTGAAGTTTTTAAAACTGCGTAGAGTTTTGACCTTACCATTAGCCAAAAGTTTTTTTTTGTTTTCTCCTGTTTTATCTTGTAAAAGCTTCAGGAATAATCCAGACTTGATTTTATAATTGCATAACTCCAGTTCCTCCATGTTTTGTTTAAGTTTTTGCTTAAATGGATCCACTAAATGAGAATGCGATGAGAGTTTTTCTTCGAATACTTTAAGAAATTTAACACAATATCTTTATGCGTTAAGTCGCTGGACCTATACGTCATTAGCATTGAACCAAAGACGTTTTCTTTAAGCCTTTTCATTGAACATCAATCCCCTTACTGGCAAATTTCTCTCAAGCAAGAACAACTAATAAAGAAGTTTTTCTATAAATCTCTCCTGATTTTAAAGGTTGCCATATTCGCGGTCCATTGCATGTGTTATTTTCCTACATATTTTCAACAGTTTCTCTCTTATTTTTGATAGAGCGCATTGCTGACATAGCTGCACTATATTTAATAACTTCGCTAGTTACACAAGTTCTCTTTTGCAAGTTTTCTACTATGTGTGCTTTTTTTTAAATTGCAGAGGTTAAGGTTTTTCTGAACTTATCTCGATTGATTTACCAAGCCGTAGACATTAAGCGTTGTTCAAATTAGATGATGTTCACGTTACTGCGAGTGCGCTATAACACAATTGAAAGAATATGTTTTTTTTGTTGTATAAGCGAGTTGCAAAAGTACGTTCAACTCAATAAAATTTCTAAAAGTCAAAATTTAAATTAACTAAATCATGAAAATATACAAGAAAATAAATTTACCGACACATTTCTGAATAAAAATATAATTTTAAAGCATGAGAAGGTTTTGCTTTATTGAACCCTGTAAACTACAGATTCTTGATTTAATATCTTATTTTAATAGGTTCATAAATTTAAAAGGGCTATTATGTACCAGTATTTTCAATCGTTGTCATATTCTAAGCCAATTGATTTCCATAAGGCACAGGTTCCCTTGTATCCCCCCGAGGAATTATATTCATATATGTATATCGGTTAGTTTGTTTTCAAAGCCTTAGAAAGTGTTATTTTGCGGTTTTTTTTTAGAGTGATTGCACACCACCGCTAATGATGGTTAGTTAGAGTCGGCCAGTAGTACTAAGTATAGATAGTTCGAACACTTTCGATTTCCGATTCTAAATTTCTTATAATGGTTGCCCTTCGGCAGGTAATGACCCTTCTATAAACGAATTTTTGCAATGAAAAAGGCTACTCAAAAATTCAGTAGCCTTACAAACTGCTGTTAAACTTGTGCGCCCTTAATTTGTCAACATAATAAGAAGAATAATTATTAATCGTACAGGAGGAATAAAACCATATGTATATTTTACATGTACCATATACTAGTTAGTTATTTCTAATGCATTGAAAATATTATTATGCGCTCGTAACAACTCTTTGTATCACCAGGACTACAAGACTAGTTTAATTTCGAGTGACTGTCGGTCAGACTGTCCGTAAGTATGTTCAAGTGATAACTTGGACTTATATTGATATTGATGAAACTTGATACACATGCTCCTTGGCACCCAAAAGAGGGGTAGATCGACTTAATTGTCACGCTCACAAAATGCAATTAAGCGAAAACTTCTAAAGTGCTATAACTAAACTTCAAATCCAGCTATAAATCTGGAATTTTGTGCAATGAATTACATTAGAGAAGGACATCTATATTTATTCTTTTCAAACGCGTGTAATTGCGACCCCAAATAGGTTTAATGTACACATCTCTCGAGCCGCATAAGTTAACTCAAAAAACTCTTTCTGGCACCTCATTTCACAGTGTCAAATGGTTGAAATCGTATTTTAAACTCGTCCACTCGTCATATAAGAGTTACTAAAAGTGTGACAGTTCTTTGAA
The DNA here is from genome assembly GCF_016617805.1 of Bactrocera tryoni. Lineage (NCBI taxonomy): Eukaryota > Metazoa > Arthropoda > Insecta > Diptera > Tephritidae > Bactrocera > Bactrocera tryoni. Next base: position 55,684,389 of record NC_052501.1, on the reverse strand, counting down.
TAATTGTGACAGAGATATTAAATTTTTCACCCCAAATTTGATACAAAAAGGGCAAAGTCTACGATACGAAGCAGAACCAAGACTAGACAATGGACGTGCAATTGCCCAACTATTGGTAAAAACCGATATCCCAGGATCTGATTGACTAATTTCAACTGAATTTGGTAGATGCTATTATCCCTATATTTCAAAACTACGGTGGCGGAATAGAAGCACAAGCACCCCCATAAAAAATTATAAATTTCATTTGATATTTTCTGGTTCCAATATACGAATTAAGCGCCAATAAATATATCGGGTATATTGGATACCTTATGGTTTGATGCATAAAATGAGTGAAATCGTTCAAGGAAATACCCCAGCTGTGTTCAAACGATAGTGAGACTTTCTAATTTAAATTTCACGGGAAAACCCCATAGTCGAAATTATTCTTTTCTGGGTTGGTATGACTGTCAACGACATCTGTGCTAAATGTCGCATTAAAATGATTATTAGGGTTTATTATATGTATGCTTGCCTTTCTGAAGTACATAAAGGGCATACGGTGATATACATATGTATACAATGAGTGAAATGATTCAATAAAAAAGTTCAATTAAATTTTGCGAGCGGAATAAAATTGCTGGTGCCGAAATGTTCAGAATTTTGGAAAATGCTTTCAGTTATAATTGTTTGTCGGGAGCAAGTGTTTTTGGTTGGTTCAAATTATTCAAAGAGGGTCGAGAATGCGTTGACGACGAACCACTTCCAGGACGACCATTAACATCAATTATCAATACGCCAATAAAATAAAGGAATTGGTAAATCGACTATTAACAGTCACAGATCTTAGTGGCTTTAATGGAATATCGAAAGGATCAGTTAAAACCATTTTGAAAGATGTAGCGAAGCTTTTTGCTGCCCCTGCTTCTGATAACTTGCTGAGGTATACTCGCCGTGTCCAGGGTTCGTTACAATAAATTTGTAAACATTGGGGCTCTTCTACGAATCGTAATTTATTTTGTTTTACCTTATAATTTTACTTAACGTTACAAATATTGTCTCCCGCGTTGTAATGTCGTCGCCCGAAGAAAGTGCTGCCAGGGTAACGGTTCAGTGTGGTCCGCTCCTGGGTGCTAGACGACTTGCTGCTCTGTACCATGACGACCACGCTCGGCTACGACCACGGTGTCCTGCGGCGTGAGTTATTTTCTCTACCCTATTTGTACAGATCTATGAGTTTAGGACTAAAAGAGAGTTTAGGAGAAGAGAAGAGAGAATCGCGAAGCAGCTATTTTTAGAGAGAATCACAAAGCGGCTATTTTTTCGGTTTTTCTTGATTCATTCGAGTGTGAACATTGATACTAAACAGAAGAAATTAAAACAGCACTGCATTTTGGATTATTTGAACGAAGGCAGAGACACCTACACCAATATCGAGATCAGCATATTGGTAACTCGTGCGCTGACGCTCTCGTTCTACGACGACCACGCTCGGCTATGCCGGCGCTCCTGTATGCTTCGATGACGATGTCCTGGCGTACACGTTGACGTTTCTCTACTACGACGACTACGCTGGTGATGTCCTGTTTAACCACTTTAGCCGCGTAAAGATACCGGACCACGGAAAACTGCGTTAGCGACCGCATTGTTAAAGGTTGAGTTGGGCAGAGGATCAACTCACTATCAGGCTCACCCTTAACAGACGGCATTCACAATTCAGGGTACCAAGACTAGCTAGAGGATAAGCTCACTGCGTAGTCCGATGCTGAACGTGTGTACGCTGTCACAATCCCGTGCTGACTGACTGATCATTGAGTGGTTACAAAATCACCAAACTTTTTTGAATAACAGCCTCGCGTTAACCCCGTGAAACAATGATTTCTGACTACCAGGAATGAAATGAATTATTACTGGTGATGTGTCTTGGATCTATGCTTACTACCTAGTAACAGACCATCAGTAGGCCCAATAAAGGTTATGTCGACAGTTTCCTTTGATTATCGAGGAGTGGGGCACTCCGAATTTCATCATACCGGCCAAACTGTAAATAAGTTATACTAAGTATTAAAGTTTTATGAGTCGTTTACGTGAAGTTATTCGTAAAAAGAGGCCGGTACTATGGGCCAACAACTCTTGGTGCTTGCATTACGATAATGCACCGTCGCATACTACACTGATTCTTGGTTAATTTTTCACCAAATTTTCAACCAATATAGTGCCGCAACCACCGGCGTTCGTCTGATGCCGTGCGACTTCTATCTATGCAGCAAACTGAAACGACCGCTCCAGGGAAACCGTTTTGAGCCAATTGAAGATATTAAACGTGAATTGCTACGTGCATTGAAGGCTATTCCGGAAATTAACTTTAACAACCGTTTCGAGTGTTAGAACAAACGTTGACGTAAGTGTAATGGAGCCAAAGGGGATTACTTTGAGGGGGACGAAATAGATTTTGAATAATAAATTAAGAATTTTAAAATTATGAACAAAGTCTTACTATTTCTTGCTCGTAGTAGTATGTACGCTCAGTACGCGAAATAACCTACGCGTACCATATCGTAACGCAAAATGTCATGTTACATTTTCATAAATAACTTGAAAGCTACACTACAAAACTACAAACCGTTTTCTTATGCGAAAAATTTGCAGCTTTCCAGAATTGTGAAATTTGAATTATTGGGAGTTCAATTTGAGTAATTATCGTATCTGAGAATAAGTTGACGAAAGCAAAGGTGAAAAAATCTCGTTTTTCGATATGGCATGTCGGTAAGTGCTTTTATATAATGCTAATATTTCGACAGACTTTAGAATTAATAATACCAATCGATAGCTAAATAAATAAACCATAAAATGTGAATTCAGTTTGGTCAAAAATAGTTGGTTTTTACTATTTTTTTACATTTTACCTTAGGCGTTACCATATGGTAAACGTGGGTCGCCTAGGGGACAGGTTTTTTATTCGTGTTTCATTTAATTTTTTGTGATTTTCTTTGCATTTTGGATTGCGTACGAAGTATTTTTATGCTTTTATTAAACAAATGTCTGAATATGTTCTTGTTTTTTATATGTTTTATTTTGCTTAGAGGTTTATCGTTGCAACAAATGCTTGATTTTATTGAAGAGCTTGACGAAGCAGGTGATCAAGATGATGTACCAGCTACTATTTATATTGAACCTCCTGTGGATGGCAATATATCTGGTGAAGATGATGCGGAAGACGAATCTGGGGGAATACCAGATAATGTTTGTCCCCCTCAGCTTAAAAGCGAATGTGAAGTTGTAATGGCTAGTGGACGACGTTTACAAAATTTTGATGAAAATGAAATTGGAGGCATGTTTGAAAACAATATCGCTTCATATTTACATAATAATAATTATCTTGGATTCTTTAGCTGCAAATATCGAAGATTTGCCTGTCGTTATTGTGGAAAAAGAATATAAAAGTATGGATTTTAATGGTCAACCTTCAGCATCCAATTGTACATCACCAGACAGAAAGCGGTTACGTAGAGTGACACCAAAATCTTCAAATGTTTCACTGCCACAAAGTAATAAACAAACAACATTTCAATGGATAAAATATGATGCGTCATCTCTTATTCCCATTTTCCCAGATGCTAATTACGAGGATTGTCGTTATTTACTACCGCATCAGCAATTTGAAAAGTTTTTCGATGATGAATTATTGGGACACATTTGCGAACAAAGTGCAATGTATGCGATCGGACAGAATAGACCTAACCCAAACATAATAGTCGGCGAACTTCGAGCATTTATTTGCATATTGGTCATTACGAGATACAATTACCACGCCAATTTCAGAAATTTATGGAGCCAAGATGAAGATATTCGCAACAGCTTAGTGAGTAACACAATGCGTCGAAATAGATTTCAGGAAATTTTGCAAAATCTTCACTTCGAAGACAACTCTAATGCTTCTTCAAAAAACGGCGACGCCAATCCCGATAAAATGTGGAAATTGCGACCATTGACTGATCATTTAAAAGCAAAAATGATTGATCATTTTCATGCCGAACAAAATCTATCCTTTGACGAAAGTATGATTTCCTACTTTGGCAGACACGGATGTAAGCAATTTATCAAGGGCAAACCATTTCGTTTTGGGTATAAAGTTTGGTCCCTTTGCACTCCATCGGGCTATATGGTGAATTCGAAATTTACCAAGGAAAGAATCCTCGTGCAAACGAAGATTTTGAAGCGAAGTTTGGAAAATGTGCTGCTCCTTTGGTCAGTATGGTTGACGATTTCCCTGATTTATTGAAAGTGTTACCGTTTTCGTTTTATTTCGGCAACCTTTTCACTAGTTATCCTTTGTTAGCTTTTCTGAAAAGATGTGGATATAATGCCACGGGAACAATCCGTGAAAACCGCATTCCTGCAAGCTGTCTTCTGATGCACAAAAAAATTTTTAAATCAATGGATAGAGGTTACTCGGAATCAATTGTTATGAAAAGTACTGGTATTCGTTTGGTGAAATGGAAAGATAATAATGTTGTCCGCTTATTGTCTACCACTTTTGGTGAAAATCCTAAGTCAATGGCACAACGTTATTCAAAGCAGAGTAAATCCCGAATAAACGTACCCCGTCCTTGTGCGATCACTGAATATAACAAATATATGTGTGGAGTAGATCGTTTCGATCAAAACTTGGACCAGTACCGCATCGCATACAGGGGGAAAAAGTGGTGGTCTAGCATATTTACCTGGCTGATAGATGCTTCTATTCAAAATGCTTGGCAGCTTCATCGACGCAACTTGAATTTCGACGACAACTGGCCGTATACTATTGCAGACATTATGGTACCAAAGCCAAATCGCTTGGTCCCATGACTTCTCACAGATATGCCCAGGAACTATGTAAGTCGCGTAGAACACACTCTCCGGTACGATCAAACTGGGCACTTTGTAGTGCCATCAAATCGTAGACGTTGTGCGGGTGGAAATTGTAGCGTTAACGGGCGAACAGCATGTGGAAAATGTAACGTTGGTCTTTGCGTCAAGTGTTTTGCAGATTACCATACCAAACCATAACTGTATTGTCATAAAATTTATTTTTTCTTACTTAAAATTTCAATAAAAATGCATAAAACAAGATTTTTCGAAGATTTTATTTCAAAAAGGAAGAGCAAAAAACCTGTACCCTATACGACCCACGGTTACCATATGGCAACGCTGGTTTTTCGCATTTTCCGGAAAAGTTATATAGTGAATCGTAAAACGGACATCAATTTCGTGCTCAAGAGGTCAAAATACACAAGTGTACTTAATTTCAGCAAAATCTGAAAGAAAAAAAGTTCTGGACCAATCACAATAAATGGATAGAGGCTAAATAAAGTATACCAGCAATGATGATATTAAACAGCACACCAATACATAATCGGAACAAGACTGAGATAAGAAGACAACAGATGGCAAAAGCATACAGACACACACATACAAAAGACACACCAAAATGGGAAATAAACTAAAAAAATAAACATAATAACAGCAACGTTCGAATAATAATGATAATAACAATGACCGTGTGTACGAGGCAATAAAAACAACTTTGAGTAGCATTAATGATAACAAGAAGTAAATGTACAAAGCTAAAATGTAATGGAGGACAACCAATTTGAGAAGTCCAACAGCAAGCGAAGGCAGAGACAAGCAGCAGTGCGGTAACCACGCACAATGTAAAAGCACAGCCACAAGGGGGACATTGGATGACGGTTCGGTTATTCAGCGGCAGAAGATGGAGTACGACTGTAAAGCGGAATAACTTAAGACATAACAAGCTAAAGCCACAACAAAAAGCATTTAGCTAGTTATGCATGTATATGTGTGAGCGTGGAAATATGTGGGCAAAAACCGCTAGCTGCAGCAACAACAAAACAAAAGACGTGTTACCAGCATGCTAAAATCTGCTGTTGGATAGGAGCTCGGTGGCAAGTAAAGAATGCCGGCAGCGATAAACTGAACGACAATAGAAATAACAACAACACTACCATTCGTGGCACTGTCAGCGTCAACTAAGCCGCTGGCGAATGTGAGCGATAGGGGGGCGAAGGCGAAGAAATTCGAAAGAAATGCAGCAAAACAAAGTGAGAAATACCAGTCGGACAACAACAAAGCGCCGGAAGGGAGAATCGGCAAGCAGACAGGCGACTGATGTGACACGCAGAAATAAGAATACATACATAGATACGTGCATAAGTATGTAGATAGCCGACAGCCGATTTGGGAGTAGTAGCAGCCAGCAAGCGGCATTGTGCCCCGAAGAAGTCGCTGCTCTTCAGCGAACGCCGTGGTTGAGCGTCTGTGGCATTGCTGCTGGCAACAGTGGCAGCGTGGTAATAAATCTGTTTAATTTATCAAAGTTTCTCTGTATTGTGACAGTGTGACTGCCGGCCGGGGTTCGGGCAGGCAGTCAGTCAGCAGGTGGAATACGCCGAGCGCGTGTTTGACAAGATGTTCGTTTGGGTGGTGTAAGCTTAAAGAATAAATTGCCAGAATTACAGGCACACAAGACGCCTGCATGCATAATTATATCAATACATAGTATAAAACAAAGTCACTCTTTCTGTCCCTTTGTATGCTTAAATTTTTAAAACTACGCAACGGTTTTTGATGCTTTTTTTTTAGTAGATAGAGTAATTGAAGAAGAAAGTTTATGTGTGTAATAACCATTTAATAGTGGAGAAATACAGTTATTTTTGAGGTTTTGCAATATATATAACAGATATAAAAATTGCGAGACGTAGCGTTTGCGGCGGTACAGGGCGGCCGCGGCGGCGGAAGCGTGCCTATAAATAGCGCGTCGGAGGACACGGTTCTCTTTATAACACTTTGAATTTAGCAGCAATCCGATGTGTATATAATCGCAGCACTCTAACGAGGAATGTTTAAACGGATACGATGAAGAATATGTGTACAATTTCAATCCTTCCTAAAAAATAATAATATACAATTGCTAAATATTTGGAATAGTAGAATAGAACTGCAACCAAATACGCAGTGCAATGGATTTTATAAGGTCTGTCGCAAAAGAAACATCACTGTTAAAAAAACAACAAAAAATTAATATTTTTCAAAAGTTATACATTTTATTCAAAGTAGTTTCCTTGTGCTTCGATACAGCGTTTAGCTCGGTCAATTAGCATTTCAAATGAGTGTTTAAGGTCATTTTTCGGAATGCTCTTGAGAATATCGGTCGTCGCCTTTTGGATAGCTGAAATGTCTGAAACCAGTATCCTTTCATGGGCAAATGAAGTTTTCCAAATAGGTAAAAATTACAGGGTGTCAGATCTGGTGAGTAGGGTGAGTGATTAATGGTTAATATAGAGTTTTTGTAAAAAAATCAGTGACAAGCGTCGACCGATGACACGGCGCATTATCGTGCAACAGGCGCTAGGCCCCTGCCTCACCAAGGTAAAACATAGCATTAATCCTTTGGCCAGGTGGGACGAACTCTCGGTGTACAATACTCTCGGAATCGTAAAAACAAATCAGCATTGTCTTCATTTTTGACTTCTGAAGACGACCGACTTCTGATTGTCACTGTGATCCTCACGACCTTTTTGGAATCGCGGCGCATGGTGAATATCTGGTCGGTTGTTGATTTTTCAGGTCTGAAGCCACACTGATAAGGTCCAATCAGTTTGTTGACGGTGGGCTTTAATCTTTCACACAATACGCTCGATAGAACCTTATATGCGATGTTGAGGAAGCTTATCCCACTGTAGTTGGCGCAGATTGTGGGGTCTCATTTTTTATGGATTTGGCAGAGAACACTTAAATTCCAATCGTTGGGCATGCTTTCGTCCGACCACATTTTACAAAGAAGCTGATGCATGCTCCTTATCAGTTCTTCGCCGCGTGTTTGAATAGCTCGGCCGGCAATCCGTCGGCCCCTGCCGCTTTGTTGTTATTCAGACAGGTAATTGCTATTCGAACTTTTTCATGGTCGGGCAATGTTCCATCGTCATCGATTGGGGAATCGGGTTCGCCTTCTCCTGGCGTTGTGCGATCACTGCCATTTAGCTGGCTGGAGAAGTGTTCCCTCCATAATTTTAGTATGCTCTGGGCATCGGTGACCAGATCACCTTTGGGGGTTAATTACTTTTGATTTATATAAATAATCATTGTGTACGTAAACTTTTTTGATATGAATTAAGCGCGTTTTAAGCTAGAGCATTAATTTTTTTTATTTGCCACTTTCACTTTATGCCTTAAATATGGCCAATCTGTAAGGTTTCTCAATGAAATTCCAAAATATCGGCAACACCAAAACTGGATAAAAATATTCTATATGAATGAAAGTACTATAATATTGAATACACTATAGTTTGATGTCGAAAATCTGCGATTTTGAACCAAAAATTACTGCAGATCTCATATACTACATATAATGATTATCATTAATCCAGAATGAAATTGAGATTTCCCATCATTTTAATGAGGTCTTTCTCGTGTGTGGGAAATATTAAATGTATCTTTAATTGAGTTTATAGTTATTGCATATATGTATCTCATTTCTGTTTAGATCAGTTGATCTTAATATTAATATTTCAGACATGCAAAAGTTGAATTGATTGTAATTTATTCCGTTTCTGTAAAGTTTTGCAGCACCTCAAAGTATTTTCCTGGCTTTGACCAAAGCTGGCTAAATATTTCCACTTGTTGGCAAAATTTATATTTAAACAAGAAAAGAAAAAACCCTTCACAAATACAAGATATTCTTCACACGAAGTATATATTGCTATATGCTTCGTTAGGAGAAAATAACGCATGTAAAATTTCAGAACGATATCTCAAAAACTGAAGGGCTGGACAGACGGATATGCCTAAATCCATCCTAATAATTATTATTAAATTATAATTTGTATATACTTTATAGAGTCTCTGAAGTTTTTTTTGGGTAGTGCAAACAAATGAGATATAATACATATATTGATTATCAAACCTTTAAGAAAATGTTATATCTTTTAAGAAAACATGTCCACATAATTTCATTAAAATGTCACACATTTCGACCAACCAAAATGATTTGAAGTCAAATAGAAAGTTGGAAAGGAAGGGCTGAATATTTTGTTTTGAAATTACTCAGGTATACTTGGGTTCCTGTTTTCAAGCAATTTTATAAATCTACAAATATAAACATAAACATATTGAGAGAAATGTTAGCAGTATATTTAAAAATTCTGATTTTCAGTTATACGGGGGCTAAGGGAATCTTTTGCCCGAATTTATTCATTTAAGACACAAAGATACGCTGATATTAGAAAATTGCGCTTTATCAATTTCATTATGGTAACTCCCATATTGGCCGACAAATGTGGCTTTATAGAATTTTCATTGATGGTATGTAATAAAAAAAGCTATGAAAATTCCATAAAGCCTTACTTAAAGAGCCTCATACCTCGAGAAGTAGTAATGATAACGACTGTTACTTCGGAGCTTTTTTGTAGCAAATAAAATTTCATACAAGTTTGACATGTACATTTTGTCTATAGCTCTTTTCACTTACGAGATATGTATATACAAAAAATGTGAATTTCATGGAAAAATCAGGTTTAGAGCCCCGTACTACTTCGCCGGTGTGAGTTTCGACTTTGTCGCAATGGGCACTTTGGTAGACTGTTCAATTCTGAGTAATATGTGTCTAAAGTCAAAGCGATGCCATAAAATGCCTCTGAGCTACAGAAATGTAAAAATAAAAAATCACGATTGTTGTGTATTTTCAATGGAAAATTTTTACATGCCTTGGTCTAGTCCTTAATGTTAATATTAAGGGCTCAAATTTTCAGGGAATTTTTTTTAGGGTATTTCCAAGGAAATTTCATGATGGGACTGAAAACAATTATTGGTTAAAAAAAAAACACTCTTAGATACATATATGTATAAGCGCTTGATTTGTGTACTGGAAAGTGAAAGAATCATGGGAAATTTGAAATTTTACTGCGTGAGAAGTAGAAGAGGTCAAGGTTCGTCAAGATAATGTACCAAATTTGGTTGAAATCGATGGAGTACGTCCATTAGTATCGAATTTCACTTAAATGTGAACGGTGACATGCTCACTGTCCAATTTTTACCTCGGTATAAAGGTCTCTTCTATCATCTGAACTTCATCGCTGAACAAAAATGAAAAAAACTCCGCAGAACGTAATAGCTAATTGCAAACCACACGATTAAAAAGCACTTTCTAGAAAGTATATAAATATGTTAATGCTAGTTTTCTTTGAAGTCAGAGAGGTAGATAACTCACCCTAAATTAACTATGATTGCATGGAAATTATTACGCATAATGTTTAAAGAGTTAATACGGTTGGAAACAGATTTATTTTAGAAACGCTCAAAACATTAGTTTACTAGTAGTTGTGGTATACCTTAGATAATGCAATTTTGTAGGTTCAAAAGTCCGATCCATAAAAAAAAGTGAAAATTCGTTGTGGTATAGTAGATAATCTATATATTATTCTAAGACAAGGCGCTTATTTCCAGAGATCTACAAAACGTACAGAGACAAATAATACATCAAATTAAAGTGTGCGATCTGAAACTTTGCACAAATTTTACAGATTTTAAATTCATTGAACCACTTTTGATATATTTGCGTTTAAAGTTTTTCAATTTTTACATTAAGCTAAGATAAGCAGCGCTTCTACAGAAAAGAGCATATATGTATGTAAGAGAATGAACAATTACAAATGTTTCTGTCATTTGCTTTCGTTACACACATACCCACATACGCGAAGGCGCAAGTGCGAAATCTAACAACAACAATGTTGTCTGCTCGGTAGCAAAATGACAATAAGCATAGATAACTTGATACGAGACTCTTTGGTTCGAGACTCTTTGGTTCGAGAGAGAGCTGTCAAAACTCGCATTTTTTATAACATTTGCCAATGATGCCACTGCTGAAAAATATTAACTTGGGTATTTAATAAATTATACAAAACACTAAATTAAACACTTTGAAAATGCATACATACATATATACAGTGTCGGACAAAACTCATTGGACTAACTCGAGTCTCACACATGTTCCGTCATAACTTTTTACATAGATGCATTAGAAGAATAATTTTTTTTGCAAAAGAAAGATCACATATTCTATATTAAGAAACAATGCAGTTTTATTTTTTAACTTTTATGTAAAATTTATAAATTATAAAAGAAAGGAAAAAAGTAAAAAATTCATGCGACATAACTCATTGGACTAACACTTTGGATATCGAAATAACCACTTCCAATGAATTAATTTACCGTTATCTGGCGGGAAAAGAATTTAACACATCTTTTAGACATAAATGAAATTTAATTACTAATATGTGAATCATTTATTCCATTCTCGGCACGTTTTAAGACATCAAGTAGCTTGTTTTTATAACCGTGAACCTGTTCCTCTTTAATTTGCCTGTTGACAATTTCCCATAAGTTTTTAATCAGATTCATGTCACGAAACTGGTCGGACCATCTTATAACACAAACTTATTATTCCAAAAACCAATCCTTCACAACTTTGAGGGTGTGCCTGGGGTCATTGTCATGTTGAAACTGCCAATCAGGCTGCATTTTTTGGATGACGTGAGGTAACATTTGGGTTTGCAGTATATTTTTATATTGGAAACCATCCATGTTCCCTTCTATTCTGTAAAGTGGTCCTACGCCCTGACCATAAAAGCATTCCCACACCATTACATTATCCTACCATGCTTTACTGCACCCTGCAAATATCGACGCTCTAAACGCTTCATGTTGGTCTTCGTATACCTGTCATTCCATCTGAGTTCTGCAAATTAAATTTGGACTCATCTGAAAACAATATCGTCTTCCATTGCTCTTCAGACCAATTTATATGCAGTTTTGCTAATTCCAAAGGTGCTAACTGATTTTTTTTTGGAAATGTAAGATTTTTTCACAGCACGGAAGCTAAAAAGACCAACATCAACGGCGCGCCGTTGTATTGTACGCGGACTCTGTCTTAGTTGTGAGCTATCTACAACATTGTTTGTTGATATCTGGGGATATTTTATAAACTCGCGCACTATTCGCAAGTCATACTTTACCGAATTGACTCTGGGATGTCCTCCAATATTAAGTTTTTTAACGGTTCCTTCAGCTTTGTTCTTGCGTAAAATAGCAAAAACAGTTGTTTTCCCCAGAGAATAATTTTTGTAAAGCTTCTTTTCCGCACATTTTTTGTGAATTTGCTTACAATTAATAATTTAAGTTCATTCAACTGACTTAATAACTGTTTTGTCTACTATTTTTATT